>NC_080023.1:24784545-25087575 GCF_030020395.1 Manis pentadactyla
TTTGGACTGCATTTGATACCACAGAACTCATGGTTCCTACACTCCTGATATGGTAGAAAACTTAGGCAGCTCATTTTTCTTTCTTATTTTTAATGCTGTCCTAGTTTTTGATTGTTTGTTAAATGACCTCTAGATGTGGGGATGACAAGTATTTGACTGTGACAGTAAGAGAGAAGGATAAATACACACTGAACTCAGCTATAAAACAAAGAGGTTCAGATTTTTTCTAAGGACTGAAGTTGTAATTGGGCATTGAACTGATTATATCAGAAAAAGAAGAATGGACAGAAGTAACAGTAAGGGAATATGTATTTAGGTAAAAAAAAAAAACCCTAAGCAGAAAGAAAAGACCAGAGACAGACATAAAAAGGGAAACTTGGATGAAACTCTGAATAAAATCCTTCTTTTGAACTTCAACAGTAAGTTGATAGATTTTTTTCACAAACCACAAATTGTATCTCAAATACTCAGGCATTTAATTACATGGTTATGAAAATATCACTCTGAATTATTGGACCATTAGCTCAGCATGAAATACAATCCCAGAAAAATATCAAGGATTTATGTACATTTGTTACCTTCTGCAAGCCAAGAATAATTTTCTAATGACTTTTATTTTAATCAATAAAAGGTATGTAAAAAACACAGGACTAAACAAATTCAGTAAAAGAGTCTACTTAGTTTTCTGTTTAAAACCTTGATCAATGTTTAGAATGCTAAGGAAATGATATACAATAAAATTCTTTTTGGGATCTCATTTGTACCTCTTAAACAAACAACTCAAGGCAAGTGGCGTTTTTTTTTTTTTCCTGTAAAGAAAACTCTTAGAAAATAATCAACTATAATTTTTTAGCTCATTCTAATTTTGTGAATTCTGTCCTCTGTTGCTTTCTTTAAATGTTTGCCTCTGGAAAACTCTAAATATATTTCACTCATGAAATTTGCTTCTACAATTAAACATGGGAGCTAAGGAACTATTTACTTCCGTTTGCTATTAGCTATGCCCTGGGAAAGTCATCACAACCAAATTGCAATATCCTTATCTGAAATTTGAAAACTTACATACTTTCCTGTATATTTTCATAACATTCAGTAAAACCCATATACTTGTTTAGCATCCTAACTCAAAGCTTAATACCTGAAGTCAGAATATAGTTTCAATTGTATCTCAGAACCCATTCTTTCTGCTATGAAATGAGGATAATAATGTTGCTGAACCCATAGGATCCTGCTAGATTTCAATAGAGTAATAGTTATGAGGCATGTGTAGCAGTACCTGTCATATAATCAGCAGAAAATAAATGTCACCTATTAATTTTATTGTTAAAGGCATTTTCAGAATCACCTGTAATTTCAGTTTCAGGATGTTTAAATAAATTACTACTGTTTAGGAAAAACAAAATCAAGAGAAAAGAAAATATATAGGAGGCCAAGAGAAGGGAGGCAGAACAGATGAAGAAAATGAAAAAAGGTTTTTGCACTGAACTATGAGAACTCCCGTTATGAGCACCAACTTGTTTCCTCTCGACTATCCAGATGACACATATGTTTAAAGATATACACACCGCAAACTTCTGTGTGGTAGTTTTGACTCTCTAATTGTGATTGTGAGACATTGTTCTCTTTCCACTTTTCAATTTATTGTTTCAATATAATGAATCATGAAATAATTTAATCGTGCCAGAAAAACATCTAAATAACAGTAATTTGTTTCTGCCCAAGGACTGAAGAGTTTGAAAAATAATGTGTTTAATGCGTATCAACTTTACTACATGAACTTTATGGCATTAATTTGAGCTGGCTAGACACTTCTTCACCTTTCTAATAATTGGCTGCAGAATGTGTAGTTTAGGTTGTCAAATTAATGATCTCAGTATGTGACATAATATTGTATTTTCTTTATTATCTCTAAGAAATTGTAAAAGCGATGCTGTTTCAACATCTTGAAATAATTCAATTATTAAGATTTTCCTTCTGTTTAAACACACTTAATTATAATGTTTTTTGAATAATTCATTTAGTCCTTAATGATAATTTCTGTAGTTGTATAAATAGTAACAATGAAAATGGAGAGAATGAAGTAAATATTCAATTATTCTTTGTATTGGCCAACTACGATCTTGTGGAGGTGTGATCATTTACACAGGAAAGATGGAACAAATTAGAAATTGTTAAAAATCAATTTCCTGTCCCCTCAAAGACTAATAATATGAACTACTCCTGCTCTATAATTTAAGTGCATTTATTGGTTTTAAATAGTGTTTATACATGCCAATAAATACCTGATTTAATTACTGCATTCCTTAAATGTTTGGACAGTGTTACATGGGTATTTTTTTTCCTACTATATAGTCAAAATGGGTTAATATCTGATAGCAAAAAATAAAAATACAACACAATGCTGATAATGAGCATGAGGATGATTACTGATACTTAACGTGGATGTCACAATTCCTTCCATGGTACCACGCATCAATGGAGAACAAGTAGGGTGGCTTTTAAAGTAGGATTAAGAGTTGTCTAACATCACAGAATGATTTTTAAAAGCCTTCACTGTTCATTGCTTCATTCACTGTTGTTTGAGATATTCTATTTGTTCAGTTGAATGAAATAATCATACAACATTAAGCACCTATTATGTGCATGGTGTTGGGGGATCAAAATAATGTTTTTTTAACATTGTTGGTATGTTCAGGGTAACACTGCTGTCTAGTGGAAAAACAAACAGGCAAACTTTTATGTAGCAAAATTTTAAAATATTTATTGATCTCCAAAATCTGTTATGGAGGCATAGGGAATATATAATTTATTTTGACATTAGGAAAAGTTCATAGAGGAAAGAGTAATTGTTTTGTTTTTCAGGTGAATGATTTTAAAAGTCGGAAAAATGGGAGGCCAAATCTTCTCAGACTGAAAGATAAGCAAGGGCAAAGATGTGGGGTAAGACAACGACTTCAGGGAGCAGAAATACCTGAATATTGGAGAAAAGTGCTTGAGGGCAATGACTAGTAAGGCTGGAAAAGCAGTTTGGGACAAAGTCACAGAAAGATTGGCATGCCATTGAAAGATATCTGGTATTCTTAACTTCCCGCTTCCCAGCACATAGCTATGTACTCAGGTAGCAGTGGCTCTGAGTCCAGGCTATGTAAAGTCAAATGTGGTCCTCAAATAGGTAGCATGATTTGTAAGTGCCCAGATAGAGCCCTTCTGAAGAAACAAGTTTCAAGTACTCAAGTAAGTTACACTTTTTCACTTTTGAATCTTTTTTTCTTTTTTTGAGTGTCTATAAATATTGTCAAACTTCTTGGGAGAGTCAAAATTCAATTCATTATTAACAAATGCCTCACTAAATAAATAATGGCTTGAATGCCTAATAAACATCTCATATGAAGGTGTCAAATGCAAATCTTGTTCTCTTCTCTCCCAAATCTGCTTGCCTAGTTACTATAGCAAATCAGATCATGTCTCCTCCATCCTTCCATTTTTTAAATAAAATTCTTGGCATCGCCCTTGACTCATTTAGTGCTTTTTCAACCCATATCCAAGTTCTGTTGCTTCTGCATTCAAAATCTATTAAGATTTTTATTACTTCTTACCATCTCCACAGCTGCCATCCTTGGATTTTTCCCTGGATTTTTTTACTGCCCTCCTAAAAGACCTGCTTATACCCATGCATTTCAGTCATTCTCAATACATCATTAGAACATCATTTTAAGCACAGGTAAATCAGGCTATACTTTTGCTCAAAACCCTGAAAAAGGTCTCTGATGGTTAATTTTATATTACCTTGCCTGTGCCACAAGGAGGTCAGACTTTTGAAGTCTATCTGGAGGTTATCAGTGGTTGAGATGAATAGTTGAACTGATAGACTGAGTAAAGCCGAACGCACTAATGTGGGAGAGACTCATCCAATCAATTGAAGACCTGAACAGACAAAAAGGCTGAATAAGATGAATTTGTTCTGATCTTACTGCCTGAGTGGGAACATTGCTTTTTTCTAGCATTTGGATTCAAACTGAAAAATCACCTATATTTGATTCTCTAGCCCACAGGCCTTTGAACTGCAGCTTATTACCACTGGTTCTCCTGGTTCAGACTTCGGACTCAGAATGAAACTATTCCATCAGCTCACCTGGGTTAGCAGCTTGCCAACTGCAGATCTTGGAACTTCTCCACTTTCATAATCACATGAGCCAGGTCCTTATTGTATGCATGCATGCACACCCATGCATATTCTGGTTATATTTCTCTGGAGAAGCCTATTTAATATGGAATTTATTACTGGGAATGATTCTAGAGTGAAAGAATTTTAAGAAGGAGATTTCTGAATTGTTTTGGGATCTCTGGAATTGGCTTTCAAATCTGAACAGATTTTTTAAAATGCTAATGGTGATATTTATAATAGTGAAGAGAGCACTGATTATCTGTAGCATGACCCAGCAACAAAGCACAAAAATCATCACCACTGGATACCCCAACCACTTAGAGAAGCAAGAAGCTAGTGACTTTGTGTCTGTCACTTTCAGCAGGCCGATAGTGGAAGTGCACTGTCTTACTTCAAGGGCATATCAACATAACAGCCCCACGTCATAATGCAATTGCTGGGATCTATCTTGTCCACTTTTCCCTTCCACAAGGTGGCACAGGTTCCATTACATTAATGATATTATACTGATCGGACCTAGTGAGCATGTAGAAATTAGATGTATTGGTAAAAAAGGTGCATTCCAGAGGATGGAAAATAAATCTGATGAAAGTTCCAGGGTATTCTTTTTTTTTTTTTTTTCCATTTGTTTAATTTATGGCAGCTCCTGAGTCATAATACCTTCTCATATAAAAAGTCACTTTTATCACACAAAATTGAAGCCTGAAAACAACTGTAGTTATAAAGTTTTCACCCATGATTTTTGTTTGTATTTTTATCTCTCTTACTTATTACATGGAAGTTACATAATACACCACGCCTTCCCATGAAAGTAAGAACAAAGAAAAGGAGGGCAGAAGGAAGAGAAGAACAGAGGGAGGGAAGGAGGGAAAAATAGAAAATGAAACACTGTACGATTTCTTTACTGACTCCGTTTCATGTTTCCAAACTTGTTAATCATTTCATACATATTGTAAATTTACAAAAAAACATTGAAATAATATGAGCACATGCAGTGGGCAATCCACGCAAAGACACGAAACAGTGCACACATCATGGTGCATGAATAGCAGCCCAAGAAGAATCTAATTAGTGTACTATATTTGAATATCAAAGCCATATTGGCTGCCTTCACATCAGACATTTCTATAGCATTTTATTAAAAAATGTTATCATCCCATGCATTAATTCACCTGGAAGTGAGTGAATTCAGTAGCCTTTGAGTCTATTTCTTTACTAATTAGCTATAAAAATAAAAAAATAAAGACCAAATTACTTTTGCTCTCATTTGGCTTCTTAGTAGTAATTAAATGTTAACTTTCCAACTAGTAGTAGTACTTTGATGGATGGATACTTGCTTTATGGGCTGCATTTAAGATCCCGGAGTGTCAGCTGTGACAAAACATAAATCAGTCAGAATAAGGACAGATACGAATATGGGATTCTGTGGTGAAAACTCTTAGATGATGTTTTAGAAAGCCATCAATGAAGACTATGTCTATATAAAAGTTTCATTGAGCATATATTGATCTTTAGTTAAATACGAATACAAATAATGGTACCTACCTTTCATCATTGCCAGAGGCCCTAAATTACAGGTTTTGGATCTAACTTTTAAGCATTCATGAAAATACAAATAGATAGCTGTACATTTTGACAGAATAGAAGTCTTTGTTGCTGCACGCAAAATCGCTGATGTCTGTAAAGTCCCAGTGGCCTGAACAGAAGACATGAAAAAATAATTGCATTGTAAGGTATATTGGCAGAGAGAGAACTGGAGGGAGGTACTGGTTTTGGTGGTTCGCAATGGATGAAATCAAAGGCATGAATTGATAAATCTCTTTATCTGGCTCATTTGCCAAAAGAAATAAGATATTTACAGAAACATTTAAGTGAAACATGGAAACTTACATAGAAATGTCATCACCACTTTTTCAGTTTTGGCAGCTATTGCTATAGCTGCTACTATAGGTAGAGATTTTACTACAGGAAAAAGTTTGAACAAATAGGAGAAATATGCTAAAGGAATAAATAAAGCAAACTTTGCTCTTCATGAGGAGACATTTTATATTATGGCGTTCAACTTAACTTACTTTACATAAAAGAAATGTGTGTTGAATGTACTGTAGTTTTAAATGGTGACAGTGATGAAATGACAGAAAACACTTAGAGAGTGTACCTGCTCACTTCTCAGTAGAGCTGCTGGAGTGTTACTCCTCAAACCTCTATGAGATGATGCCTACTCACAACCTTCCTGTGGCTGCCATGTAACTGAGTGGAGCCGTGTTATTGCCAGTGGCCTTGAAGCCTGCACGTGCTCTGCTCTCATGTCCTACCCTCTCCCGTTGCTCTCCGTATCCCAGTCATATGGCCTCTTTGTTGATTATTGGATATGCTATTCACTCTCCTCTCTGTATTTTCACATCTCATCAAATGCTGACACCTCATCATTAAAGTATTTATCTGACCACCCCACATAAAATAGAATCAACCACCCATGAACACACAAATTTATAAAAAACTGTACCCCTCCTCCTTACTCTGCTTTATTTTTGTTGTACTTTTGTCATTGGGTTTGTAACACATTGGTTTATTTATTTATTTTATTTTTATTTTTATTTTTTTTTTGAGAGGGCATTTCTCATATTTATTGATCAAATGGTTGTTAACAACAATAAAAT
The DNA here is from genome assembly GCF_030020395.1 of Manis pentadactyla. Taxonomy (NCBI): domain Eukaryota; kingdom Metazoa; phylum Chordata; class Mammalia; order Pholidota; family Manidae; genus Manis; species Manis pentadactyla. Next base: position 24,791,371 of record NC_080023.1, read on the forward strand.
TCTGTATAGGGAACTCAACGCACAATGATTAATCAATCCCAAGCCTAATTCTCAACAGTCTCCAATCTTCTGAAGCATAATGAACAAGTTCTTACATGGTGAACAAGTTCTTAAATGGTGAACAGTACAAGGGAGGTCATCACAGAAACTTTCGGTTTTGATCACGCATTAAGAACTATAAACAATCAGGTCAAATATGAATTCGTTTGATTTTTATACTTGATTTATATGTGAATCCCACATTTCTCCCTTTTATTATTATTACTATTATTTTTAATAAAATGCTGAAGTGGTAGGTAGATGTAAGATAAAGGTAGAAAACATAGTTTAGTGCTGTAAGAGGGCAAATGTAGATGATCAGGTATGTGTCTATAGACTAAGTATTAATCCAAGGTAGACAAGGGCAACAAAACATCCACTGATGCAGAAGATTTCTCTCAAAACAAGGGGTGAGGTTCTAAGCCTCACCTCTGTTGATCCCCAAATTCTCACCTGATCGCCCCCCTGTGACTGTGCCTGTCTTAGGTTGTTCCTCCCTTGAGGAATCTTACCCGTCTCTGGCTAACCAGTCATCTTCCGGGGCCATACAGGGAAATGTAAAGTTGGTAAGTGAGAGAGAAGCAATATTGTTTGAAAAGGTTAGCTTTTTACTTCTTTGCAGATTTATGCCCTGTGGCTTCTATGCCCAGCATTTGTCTTGAGGTGTCTTCACCACTTGAAAGAATTATGATACTCGGTAATTTTGAAATGAGGCACGAATTCTACTTAAGGGTTGTAATTAGGAAGGAAGAAGAAAAGCTATAGAAGTAGCAGACGGAAGAAAACATGGGAAGATTGGTTATTTCTTTGACATATCTTCTTGTAGAGTAACATAAGCATGTATAGGTTTTAAACTACTAATTAAATTGCGTACACACATTAACATAATAGGAATACAGCTACATAACAAAAGCAGACCTACAGTTACCAGCCATCTCCAGTGAAACCAAGAAAACCAGTTAGGCACCCTAGGCATTTGTGAAAACTTATCAATGATATGATGGATATTGTCTAACTGAATTTGAATAGTTTGAGAAAAATCAGACAAATTAACACAACACATTCCTGGGAACTGTTCACATCCCATATGTTCTTTTAACAGTAGATAGTCTATAGTTGGAAGATTTTGGAGTGCTGCAACTTGCACTTCTCCTAATTCTTGGTTGAGTTCCAACAGTACAGATCCAGTCAAATTTGTTGTTTTACTGTAAGCACAGGCCAGCTTAGATGTCTCCTTCTTCATTCCAATGGCAAGTCCAGGAACTGGTGGGATGAATGCAGCTACAACTGCAACAGCGCCAGGATCTTTGTTGAAGTTTTTTGATGATCATCTTCTGGAATGACTCTTCCAGAGAATGTTGATGTTGGAAGTTCTTCTTCATATCGTATCATAATTCATTTTCTGGGTAGCCAAATTAGGCTTTCATCCTCTGTATAAACACAAACAGACCCTTTGCCCACACTTTGATATGCCCTTTATACCATTGTGAAGAACTTATTGGAGATCACCACACAGGAACTGCTTTTTTTTTTTTTTTAGAGAAAGAAATATTATCAGAAAAATGTATTTCCATAGCTGATCACCTGACACCTTTTAATGATCAAAATTAAGGATATTTAAAGCATGCATTAATCGTTGATTTACAGTTAGTTTTATCCTATCAGGGAGTAATCCTCCTTTTCTTTTTTTTTTTGTTATCATTAATCTACAATTACATGAAGAATATTATGTTTACTAGTCTCTCCCATATACCAGGTCCCCCCCACAAACCCCTTTACAGTCACTGTCCATCAGCATAGCAAAATGTTGTAGAATCACTACTTGTCTTCTCGGTGTTGTACACCCCTACCCTTTCTCCCACCCCCCCATTATGCATGCTAATCATAACACCCCCTTTCTTCTTCCCCCCTTTATACCTCCCTACCCACTCATCCTCACCAGACCCTTTCGTACATGTTAGTCCATTCGTGGATTCTGTGATACTGCTGCTGTTCTGTTCCTTCAGTTTTTCCTTTGTTCATATACTACACAGATGAGTGAAAACATTTGGTATTTCTCTTTCTCTGCTTGGCTTATATCACTGAGCATAACACCCTCTAGCTCCATCCATGTTGTTGCAAATGGTAGGATTTGTTTTTTTCTTGTGGCTGAATAATATTCCATTGTGTATATGTACCACATCTTCTTTATCCATTCATCTATTGATGGACACTTAGGTTGCTTCCAACTCTTGGCTATTGTAAATAGTGCTGTGATAAACATAGGGGTGCATCTGTCTTTTTCAAACTTGAGTGCTGCATTCTTAGGGTAAATTCCTAGGAGTGGAATTCCTGGGTCAAATGGTAAGTCTATTTTGAGTGTTTTGAGGAAGCTCCATACTGCTTTCCACAATGGTTAAACTAATTTACATTCCTACCAGCAGTGTAGGAGGGTTCCCCTTTCTCCACAGCCTCGCCAACATTAGTTGTTGTTTGCCTTTTGGATGGTATCCATCCTTACTGGTGTGAGGTGATACCTGATTGTGGTTTTAATTAGCATTTCACTGATAATTAGCAATGTGGAGCATCTTTTCATGTGTCTGTTGGCCATCTGTATTTCTTTTTTGGAGAACTGTCTGTTCAGTTCCTCTGCCCATTTTTTAATTGCATTATTTCTTTTTTGTTTGTTGAGGAGCATGAGCTCTTTATATATTTTCGATGTCAAGCCTTTATTGGATCTGTCATTTACAAATATATTCTCCCATACTGTAGGGTACCTTTTTGTTCCATTGATGGTGTCTTTTGCTGTACAGAAGCTTTTCAGCTTAATATAGTCCCACTTGTTCATTTTTGCTGTTGTTTTCCTTGCCCGGGAAGGTATGTTCAAGAAGAGGTCACTCATGTTTATGTCTAAGAGGTTTGGCCTATGTTTATTTCTAAGAGTTTTATAGTTTCATGACTTACATTCAGGTCTTTGATCCATTTTGAATTTACTTTTGTATATGGGGTTAGACAATGGCCCAGTTTCATTCTCCTACATGTAGCTGTCCAGTTTTGCCAGCACCATCTGTTGAAGAGACTGTCATTTCACCATTGTATGTCCATGGCTCCTTTATCAAATATTAATTGACCATATATGTTTGGGTTAATGTCTGGAGTCTCTAATCTGTTCCACTGGTCTGTGGCTCTGTTCTTGTGCCAGTACCAAATTGTCTTGATTACTATGGCTTTGTAGTAGAACTTGAAGTTGGGGAGTGAGATCCCCCCTACTTTATTCTTCTTTCTCAGGATTGCTTGGGCTACTTGGGGTCTTTGGCGTTTCCATATGAATTTTTGAACCTATTTGTTCCAGTTCGTTGAAGAAGGTTGCTGGTAATTTGAAAGGGATTGCATCAAATCTGTGTATTGCTTTGGGCAGGAAGGCCATTTTGACAATATTACTTCTTCCTAGCCAAGAGCATGGGATGAGTTTCCATTTGTTAGTGTCCCCTTTAATTTCTCTTAAGAGTGACTTATAGTTTTCAGGGTATAGGTCTTTCACTTCTTTGGTTAGGTTTATTCCTAGGTACTTTATTCTTTTTGATGCAATTGTGAATGGAGTTGTATTCCTGATTTCTCTTTCTATTGGTTTATTGTTAGTGTATACGAAAGCCACAGATTTCTGTGTGTTAATTTTGTATCATGCAACTTTGCTGTATTCTGATATCAGTTCTAGTAGTTTTGGAGTGGAGGCTTTATGATTTTTTATGTACAATATCATGTCATCTGCAAATAGTGACAGTTTAATTTCTTCTTTACCAATCTGGATTCCTTGTATTTCTTTGTTTTGTCTGATTGCTGTGGCTAGGACCTCCAGTACTATGTTAAATAACAGTGGGGAGAGTGGGCATCCCTGTCTTCTTCCCGATCGCAGAGGAAAAGCTTTCAGATTCTCGCTGTTCATTATGATGTTGGCTGTGGGTTTATCACATACGGCCTTCATTATGTTGAGGTACTTGCCCTCTATACCCATTTTGCTGAGAGTTTTTATCATGAATGTATGTTGAATTTTGTCAAATGCTTTTTCAGCATCTACGGAGATGATCATGTGGTTTTTGTCTTTCTTTTTGTTGATGTGGTGGATGATGTTGATGCATTTTCAAATGTTGTACCATCCTTGCATCCCTGGGATGAATCCCTCTTGGTCATGTTGTATGATCCTTTTGATATATTTTTGAATTCGGTTTGCTAATATTTTTTGAGTATTTTTGCATCTACATTCATCAGGGATATTGGTCTGTAATTTTCTTTGTTGGTGCGGTCTTTGCCTGGTTTTTGGGATTAGGGTGATCTTGACTTCATAGAATGAGTTTGGGAGTATTCCCTCCTCTTATATTTTTTGGAAAACTTTAAGGAGAATGGGTATTATGTCTTCTCTCTGTGTCTGATAAAATTCCGAGGTAAATCCTTCCGGCCTGGGGGTTTTGTTCTTGGGTAGTTTTTGATTACCGTTTCAATTTCTTTGCTCGTAATTGGTTTGTTTAACTTTGGTGTTTCTTCCTTGGTCAGTCTTGGAAGGTTTTATTTTTCTAGGAAGTTGTCCATTTCTTCTAGGTTTTCCAGCTTGTTGGCATATAGGTTTTCATAGCAGTCTTTAATAATTCTTTGTATTTTTGTCAAGTCTGTCGTGATTTTTCCATTCTCATTTCTGATTCTGTGGATGTGTGTTGATTCTCTTTTTCTCTTAATAAGTTTGACTAGAGGCTTATCTATTTTGTTTATTTTCTCGAAGAACCAGCTCTTGGTTTCATTGATTTTTGCTATTGTTTTATTCTTCTCAATTTTGTTTATTTCTTCTCTGATCTTTATTATGACCCTCCTTCTGCTGACTTTAGGCCTCATTTGTTCTTCTTTTTCCAGTTTCGATAATTGTGATGTTAGACTATTCATTTGGGTTTGTTCTTCCTTCTTCAAGTGTGCCTGGATCGCTATATACTTTCCTCTTAAGACTGCTTTCGCTGTGTCCCACAGAAGTTGGGGCTTTGTGTTGCTATTGTCATTTGTTTCCATATATTCCTTGATCTCTATTTAAATTTTTTATTGATCCATTGATTATTTAGGAGCTTGTTGTTAAGCCTCCATGTGTTTGTGAGCCTTTCTGTTTTCTTTGTAGAATCTTTTTCTGGTTTTATACCTTTATGGTCTGAAAAGTTGGTTAGTAGAATTTCAATATTTTGGAATTTACTGAGGCTCTTTTTGTCGCCTGGTATGTGGTCTATTCTGGAGAATGTTCCATGTGCACTTGAGAAGAATGTATATCCCGTTGCTTTTGGATGTAGAGTTCTATAGATGTCTATTAGGTCCATCTGTTCTAGTGTGTTGTTCAGTGCCTCCGTGTCCTTACTTATTTTCTGCCCGGTGGATCTATCCTTTGGGGTGAGTGGTGTATTGAAGTCTCCTAAAATGAATGCATTGCATTCCATTTCCCCCTTTAGTTCTATTAGTATTTGTTTCACATATGCTGGTGCTCCTGTGTTGGGTGCATATATATTTAGAATGGTTATATCCTCTTGTTGGACTGAGCCCTTTATCATTATGTAGTGTCCTTCTTTATCCCTTGTTACTTTCTTTGTTTTGAAGTCTATTTTGTCTGATATTAGTACTGTTACCCCTGCTTTCTTCTCTGTGTTGTTTGCCTGAAATATGTTTTTCCATCCTTTGACTTTTAGTCTGTGCATGTCTTTGGATTTGAGGTGAGTTTCTTGTAAGCAGCATATAGATGGGTCTTGCTTTTTTATCCATTCTATTACTCTTTGTCTTTTGATTGGTGCATTCAGTCCATTTACATTTAGGGTGACTTTTGAAAGATATGTACTTATTGCTATTGCAGGCTTTAAATTCGTGGTTACCAAAGGTTCAAGGTTAGCCTCTTTAGCATCTTACTGCCTAATTTAGCTCGTTTATTGTGCTGTTATATACACTGTCTGGAGATTCTGTTCTTCTCTCCTTTCTTATTCCTCCTCCTCCATTCTTCATATGTTGGGTGTTTTGTTCTGTGCTCTTTTTAGGAGTGCTCCCATCTAGAGCAGTCCTTCTAAGATGTCCTGTAGAGGTGGTTTGTGGGAGGCAAATTCCCTCAAGTTTTGCTTGTCTGGAAATTGTTTAATCCCTCCATCATGTTTAAATGATAATCGTGCTGGATACAGTATCCTTTGTTCAAGGCCCTTCTGTTTCACTGCATTAAATACATCATGCCATTCTCTTCTGGCCTGTAAGGTATCTGTCGAGAAGTCTGATGATAGCCTGATGGGTTTTCCTTTATAGGTGACCTTTTTCTCTCTAGCTACCTTTAAAACTCTTTCCTTGTCCTTGATCTTTGCAATTTTAATTATTATGTGTCTTGGTGTTGTCCTCCTTGGGTCCTTTCTTTTGGGAGTTCTGTGTATTTCCATGGTCTGTTCGATTATTTCCTCCCCCATTTTGGGGAAGTTTTCAGCAATTATTTCTTCAAAGACACTTTCTATCCCTTTTTCTCTCTCTTCTTCTTCTGGTACCCCTATAATGTGGATATTGTTCCTTTTGGATTGGTCACACAGTTCTGTTAATATTGTTTCATTCCTGGAGATCCTTTTATCTCTCTCTTTGTCTGCTTCTATGCATTCCTGTTCTCTGGTTTCTATTCCAAAAATGGCCTCTTGCATTTTATCTATTCTGCTTATAAATCCTTCCAGAGTTTGTTTCACTTCTGTGATCTCCTTTCTGGCATCTGTGATCTCCCTCCGGACTTAATCCCTTAGCTTTTGCATGTTTCTCTCCATCTCTGTCAGCACGTTTATGATTTTTATTTTGAATTCTTTTTCAGGAAGACTGGTAGGTCTGTCTCCTTCTCTGGTGTTGTCTCTGTGATCTTGGTTTGCCTGTAATTTTGCATTTTCATGGTGATAGAAATAGTCTGCAGAACTGGAACGAGTGACAGCTGGAGGAACTTTCCTTCTTTTTGGTTTGTGGCCCTCCTGTCCTGGGAGAACAGCGACCTCTAGTGGCTTGTGCTGGGCAGCTGCGCGCAGACAGGGTTTCTGCTTCCTGCCCGGCTGCTATGGAGTTTATCTCCGCTGTTGCTGTGGGCGTGGCCTGGCTCGGGCAGCTGCTCCAAAATTGTGGAGCCGTTTTGGAGAGGGAGCGGCTGGGGACTATTTAGCTCCGTGAGGGGCCCCAGTGCTCCCTGCTGCCCAGGGGGTTAGAGTGCCCAGAGATCCCCAGATTCCCTGCCTCTGGACTAAGTTTCCTGGGACACTCCGTCCAGTTTTGGGATCGCTGTCCCTTTAAGACTTCCAAAAAGCACTCACCAAAAAAAAAAAAAGGAAAAAAAAAAATTAAATAAATAATTTAAAAAAAAAAGCCGCTTGCTTTTCTTTGTCCTCGGGCGCCAGCCTCAGGGACCCGCTCACTGGTCTTGCTGCCCTGTTTCCCTAGTATCCAGCACCTCATGCACGCACTGTGTCTGCACTCTGGTGCTCATGGCTGGGGCTGGGTGTTTAGCAGTTCTGGGCTCCCTCTCCCTCCCGCTCTGCCTGCTCTTCTCCCACTGGGAGCTGGGGGGAGGGGCGCTCGGGTCCCGCCGGGCTGGGGCTTCTATCTTACCCCCTTTGCGAGGCGCTGGGTTCTTGCAGGTGCGGATCTGGTCTGGATGTTGTCCTGTGCCCTCTGGTCTCTATTCTAGGAAGATTTGTCTTTGTTATATTTTCATAAATATATGTGGTTTTGGGAGGATATTTCCACTGCTCTACTCATGCCGCCATCTTGGTTCCTCCAGTTCCAGGGTATTCTATGTTAGTGAAAATTTTAGGGTCTAGTAACACATGGCATGTTGAGATATTCCTTCTAAGGTAAAGGATAAACTGTTGCATCTGGTCCCTCCACAACTCAAAAACAAGCTTTGTGAATAGTGGGCCTCTTTGAAATTTGGAGAGAACATGTTCCTCATTTGGATATTTTGTTTGTCCCATGTATTGAGATACTATAAGAGCTACTAGTTTTGAGAACTCAGAAGAAAAAAATGCTCTGGAAGAGGTCCAAGCTGATGCGCAAGCTGCTTTGCCACTTGAACCATATGATCTAACAGCTCCAATGGTGCTTGAAGTGTCGATGGTAAATAGGGGTGCTGTTTGGTGCCTGTGGAAGATGCCTCCAGGTGAATTATTGGGCTCTTAGGATTCTGGAGCAAATCTCTTCCTTTCTTCACAGATAACTACCCTCCTTTTGAGAATCAGCTCTTGGCCTACTGCCATGGCTTAGTAGAGACTGAATGATGAACCATGGGCCACCAACTTACCATGCAACCTGCGCTGCACATCAGAAGCTTAGTGTTATCTGGCCCACAAAACTACAAAGTTGGCTATGCATAGAAACACTCTGTGAAATAAAAGTAGTATATATATATATATATATATATATATATATATATATGAGAAAATATGAAGGTATTCATGTCCCATGTGAATGCTTACTAAAGGGTAACTTCAGAGGAAAAGGATTTTTATAATCAAGTGGGCAGGATGTTTTATGGATAGAAAATAGTCAGCATCCCTAGCCACCTTCGTCATTGCTCAAGGTATGCACAAAATGATTGGCCATTGTGGAAAGAATGCAGATAATGCATTGGCTCAGAAGTATGGATTCACCAATGATAATCTGGCTATGGCTATTGCTGAGTGTTCAATATGCCAGAAGCAGAGACCAACACTGAGTCCTTGATATGGTACAATTGCCTGGAGTAATCAGCCACTGTGAGGTACGTAGATATAAACATATCAAATTTTCCTTAACTGCAAAATATAAAAGGAAAAGGGAGATAGATTAGAGTTGATTAAGAATCAAATATATATATATATATATATATATATATATATATATATGAGCATAAGCTATTTTAGCACAACCACATTTTCCTCTTTATTCTACAGTACTTACCCTTATGCAAATAGATACAGGCCTCTTAAACACAAGGTTTTAATTTGTCATTAACCCAAGATTTCAACATAATAAAGCTATATAAATTAAAAAAAGTTGTTTACTTGTTTATAATAAAAAAACATATAAATAAAGTTGGAAGCCAACTTAGAACACAAGTTTAATCATAAAATTCTATCTAAAGTTGCCTATGGCACAGCTCTGGTACACTGACCTCTATAAGGGAGGAAAACAAAAGTGTTTGAAAATAAGTGGTCAAGAAAAATTTTCAGGCAGTATGGTAAACAAACATTTTGAAAGACCTCACACTGCAAAAGACCTAATAACTGTTGTATACATTGCCAAAGCATACAGCAAAGGATATTACCAAGGTAATGAGAAATTAGGTGAAATCCCAATGGCCCACAGAAAGATGTATACAAAATTCAAACTATAGGGGAAAGTGAAATTGGAGAACTAATGTCTGCTTCAGAGAAAAGGAGATTTGGGGAACAAGAAACTTAAAGATATGGGCCTCAGGCCAATACCAGGGGTGGAGATGGATGGATGGGACTGATATCAATACTCTTTATAAAAAGTAAACCCTAAGAGGAGTCACATACCCTCAGTTAAATCTTGGATTGAAAAACAAATTCACTGTCTAAGGTGTAGAAAGACAATGATGGAGGAATCTTTTGATATCCTCTCTAAACTGGGTATAAAAAAATGATTATAAAACTGTAATAATTTCTTCTGGGATGTATAATCTAGGTCTTTCCTTAACTGTGGCTTAGGTTTGGATTTTTGCTGACTGTATCATTAATAAGGAGGACAGATGCAAATTGATATCTTTCCTATATAACCTCTACTCAGACTTCTCAGGTTTTACATAGATTAAGCTCAACTCAATGGTAATCACAATAAAGAAATATATACAAAAAACACACCCACCAAAAAAATTATAGCAGGGCTGAGACTAGGGTTAGGTGAGTGATGTACCCACCTCTGATGGAAAATTCAAGGGAACTCAAAAAAATTCAGTCATCATGCTAAATAGTAGGTTAATTCATTATTTTATTTTAAAAAGTTAAAGTCAATACAAAAATCTATGATAAAATATCAAAATTTTAGGACAAGGAGGATCTATTACAGATGGATTAGGGTGAGGTCACTCATACAAGGTGAAAGTCAAATCTTGTCTTCATAATTTTTCATATTTGATAATTGTGGATTTTTTGCATTCATTCTTATTTTATAAAATTACATTAAAATATTATTTATTTTGATTAGTGGGTATTTTGGCCTCTCCTATTTGGCACATATGTTAGTGACCCACTTGTCTAACCTTTTTCCTGGTCTTGTATCCCAGTCAAGAATTGGCAGAAAAATGAAATAACTTTATTAATACAAGATTTATGATATTGAAATATCAATGTAAGTACATAAAATAACTGTATATGTATAATATGTATATAAATTTGAAAACATTAATAAGCAGGAAACAAAAGGTTATTTAAATGTCCCATTTAAAATATTTATATGTACATACATATGCAAATGAGAAATTAACATTTTTGCACATGTTTATCTATATAGACAAAACTGAAAAGAGAACTAATAAACTGGATATTGCATCTGAGGATTGCAGAAGAGATTAAATATGTGGAAGACATAATGAAAACTAATATTCTTCTCATCACAGTTCAAGGAAAAGCTAAAAGTGAGACTAGTGAAGAGGAAATATTTGAAGAGGTAATGGGTAAGAACAAGAATTGATAAAAGACATGATGCCTAAAGTTCAAGAAACAATATATTCCAAACAGAACTAATTAAAACAAATACATATCTACAAGGCAGGTAGCAATAATAAATACTCATCTTCAAAACAAAACAAAAAACTTATAATTTGACTATAGTAAACTTCCCAACATCAGAATTGAGAGGCAAAATCAGTAGAAGCATATGTTCAAGATGCTGGGAGAAATGAACCATCACTTTTCAAGCGCATACTTAGCAAACTCTCTTTCAAGAACAAGATAAATAAAAACAGACAAAACTTACCATCAACAGATGCTCCTAAAATGAATGATATGTATTACACATATACATATATGCATACACATACACATACACATACATATATTATGAATTTCTAAAAGAAAGTGAAGGATATCTAAAACTGTGAAGCAAGAAAAATTGATGTTAAATACAAAGTTAAACAGATGTGTAAATCTAAACAAATATATTCTATTAAAAGAATCATTGTAACATTTAATTGTTGGATCATGGTAACATGCAAGCCTGTAATGGGGATGATGGCTAGCAAAGGATTTCAATATATTTTTATTGTTCTAGAAAATAATTTATTAGTTTTTGAAGTTAGATTAAGATAAAATTTCAAAAGAATCCATAAAAAATTAGAATATAATTAGAAAATAGAATATACATTTTAAACCATTGCAAGGGAAAATTTAGGAAATGCATTTATTATTTTAAGATAACAATAGAAGAGAAGAAATATCAGAGTATAGTTTTTACAGACTTACTGTAGCAAATTTTGAAGGAACAGATGCACAAATGTTACAAAGCATAGAAAAACTGAAAACACCATCTAATTTTAAGAAGCATTTTACTAACACCAGATCAAAAAGAGTAATAAAAAAATTATATGCCAACTCACACTCATGATCACAGATACAAAGCATTTAAATAATGCATTGGAAAACTTAATTCTGGCTATGTTTTAAAATCTAAGAGATTATAGCTAAATTAGTTTTATCCTCTATATGCAAGTTTGGATTAACAATAGAAAAGCTATTAATGTTATCATTCCTTAAAGTGATTAAAGAGAAAGAAACTATGATCAAGTGAATAAAAGTAAAGATAATATAACCCATGGAAACTTTTTTTTACCCATAGTCATGAACAAAATTATTCATACCAGGATTTGTTTGCAATAGCAAGATACTTATAACAGCCAAAATGTTCCCCCCAAATATAAAAATAGGCAAGGAAATTATATATATATGCACTAGAATTAATTACAAAATATAAATGAATAAGCCAAAGTCAATCAAATAAAAAGTATCAGTTTCAGAAATATGTGGCTTAGCAATAACATTGCAAAAAAAATTCCATCTGCTGTGGTACCAATTACATAAAGATCAAAAGCATACAAAACTAAGGGAATATACGTATTTATTTAACAAAACCAATGTTTAAAATTCTGTATTTGTGATTTGCCTAAATTACAAATTTATGTTATTCCAAAATCAATAGGGCACTTTCACAGTCATTCACACACAGTCATGCTCAGAACAGTGAAAACTGAGTCACAGAGTCACATTCCTAGTTGAGGTGGAACAAGGCCAGGCTGTGCCTTCTTGTTTCAGCTCACACAGAGTTCCCCAGAGACCGGAGGTGGAGGTACATTTTGGTGCAAGAAGCTCAGACTCGAGGGCCAGATAAACAGGGTCTGAATCCCAACTTTGGCATCTGCTAGTAGGGCAGCCTTAGGCAAGTCACTTAATGCTCTGAACGTTGCTTCCTTTTTCAAAATAAAGAAAATCAAACCGACCAGGTGAGTTTTCATGATGTAAGATTATAATCTAGGTGAGGTGTGTGTGTGTGTGTGTGTGTGTGTGTGTGTGTGTCCCTATCTCCCTTAGGAGCAATTGTTCAATATTTGCTAATTCAGGATTGCCTCAAATTTATGCAACCAAATACTGAAAATAAGGAGTACCAACTGATAAGAAAAAAGAAGAAAATAATGTATATGAATAGTAAGTCTTTCCACACAGGAGTGAGGAGTGGTGGAGAGGCCTGGGAAAGGAAAGTTATACAATTGAAAGAGACACAGAGGGAATTTTAACTCTACTGGTTATGTTTTGCTGGATAAGTCAGATGTTGGATCCTAAATTGCTCATTTTGTTATTGTTTTACTACATATGGCATATGACATTTATATAACATAAAAATTTCATTTATGAGATATTTCATAATAATAAAATTATTTTAAAAAATCAGTCTAGCTTTGTTTAGTGCTGGGGTTGAGTGTGGCCCATGGATATCTGTACTATTAGACACACTCATGTTTCTCTTAGAGATACAAGAGCCTAACTATGGTTCATGGGCCAAATCCACCTGTTTTTATAGCTTTATTGGAATATTTGTTTATGTATTTTCTATAGCTGTTTTTAGGTTATAAGTGCAGAATTAAGTAGATACCTTAAGGCCTGCAAAGCCTAAAATATTCATTATATGGCCCTGTACTGAAATCATCTGCTGACCCCTGGTTTAAGGCAACGTCTTGATACCCATCTTAATTGTAAAAAGAACCCTGGAGTCATGGCCAGATGAGCTATGGAGAAAAAACAAGGGCAATCTTCTCTATATGAGAAAGTGGCAGAAACTTTTAAGATTCTAAGACATCCGTTAAACAGCAGGAGTGGGGGTGGAGTGATGTGCCAGCAAACAGAATAGAAAATAAGCCAATGGTAAAATTTGCAAGTATTACCTTGAATCCTCGCAATCACCATGTAAATCAGCTGAGGCACAGTTAGACTGAGAATGTCGCCCAAGTTCACAGATGTTGGATGTAGTGGAGCCAGAATTCCACATGGCCTGACTTTCTATGTAGAATAATCTGCACTCAAAAGTAGCATAATCTATTAAGAGGTGACTGCCTTGATGATTTACACACTGGGAGAAAACACCACTCTCATGAACTCAAAACTTCTGTAAGCTGTGTTATTTTGAAAATGAAGGAAGCAGTTGTATATTCAGTATACCTCTTGCACAGGAACACAAAGATTCAAGGGACTCAAGATATTGTAAAGATGATTTTAAGCCTTTTGACCAATTATGCAGTTATTAGGAGATTCCGTGTCTTCCACCATATGTAATATGGAGATTTGATGTTTTAATATTTAAATATTAAAGATGAAGTGAATTTGATGTACAAAGGACTTGAAATCACCAAATTGGATGAAATTTGGGTTACTTTTCATGAATATGATAATCCTTGTTTTGTTTTTCAATTGGCTCAATTTATAAAAAATCAGGATGTCATGATGGGACCATATCTTATATTTGCTTGCCTTTAACATAGTCATCAAAATGATCTTCACATGGCTGACAGCCACTGAATGCAAAGATCAGCACAGTGTATGGTTGTTAGGGGAAAATATGGTTATTTAATTCAAGTACCACAATGAGTAACATGGATATTACCCTGGTTTCTTATTTTAAATAACTATATTTTTATTAGAAAATAAGGATTTTGTTGTAAATTATTGAAGGTAATTAGAATGCCAAAAAGTATTTTTGAAGCAAATTGATATAAATAATGTAATAAATGTGATTTCATATGTATGTGAATATAATATCTTTTAAATTAATTTTTAGCTCAATTGTAAACTATGTAAAATCAGTTTTACTCTACGACAAGTTAAAGTTCATGGGCAAAGTTGTAAATAAATATTCAAAAACATCATTTTTTATAATTTTATTTTTCTAGCATCTGTGGATCAAAAAAGTATACACCACTGAGAGATTTGAGAATTAGGTTAAAAGCCTTCTGTGCCCCCAGATATAATTGATGTTGCACAGCAATATAAAGAAATTACCTAGAATTCTTATGTATAATAGCTTAATTTATTTTTATCATTAAGTTTTAATGTGAAGCAACACATTTATCATACAGACTTGAAGAATTCTGATTTGGATTGAATGAAGCATATATATTACATTGACTTTTTAAAATTTTCCAACACTGGAAAATACAAGCAATTCTTACAGTCTTAGACTTTGAAAAAATTACTTTAGCAATATGACATCACTTAATGTTTCTCATTTATATTCAATTAAGCTTTGATTTATGGTTTCTGAAAGATATAAAGTCAAAGCAATTTACATAATTTGGGTATTTTAATGTAATATATCTTGTTACTTACCACAGAGGTTGTCACATTTGTCAACCCATTAATTCCTATATCCTTATATAATCCTTTCAGGATTTCTTGTAGGCAAAATGTCTCCTTTGTTCCTTACATTTTACTGTGTCCTTTCCAGAACTCATTCACTACGTCTGGATCTGGCACCACATTTGCCATCTTATTAGGATAATATGCCAGGAAACCATTGCAAACATTGCAAACTACTGCTTTGCAAATCAAAAGGACTCTTACTTACCATGTGCTAATTCTTGTGTCATTAGGGAAGCCCATATGTTCTCTATTGATGAACTGTCAGTAGGTAAGCATGCTACTAACAGAATTTGGTCCAAAGAGACAATTTACACTTTGCAAAATTAAAAAGTAATAATAAAAAAAGGAAATGCATGAGTGTAGAGAAAATGGAGGTTCTATGGCCAGGATTCCACACAGGACCCTGGTCTGCTTGCCCACTGTGCATGCATGATGTTCACAGGCTCAGGCTTGCACACATTTGGGCAATAAGTTATTATTGACTCTATATAAAAAGCTCCACCCAGGGTTGTGGGGCTGCAAAGTAGTGGAGATCCAGCTTGCTGCATGCAAACTTGCCCTGAAATGGACAGGATTCTAGAACTTGACCTGCCACCATGAGAACAAATCCTGGGTATCAACCATTTTACCCCCAGTGTTCTCAGCCAATCCAGAGTGAACTTGCCCAGGGATGAACCGTCAGGTGAGACAAGGAGAAAATTAGCAGACCTTATTTTTTGTATATGCAATGATGAAGTCATTAAATATATTACTCAGTGTTCCCAATGAGACAGGAAAAATCACAATTGGAGGTACAGCTGGACATGATGTAAAAGGAGCTGCTATAAACAGGTCTTTAGTGATGTGGTGGTGAGGTGCAGGGGTGGCGACATGTTCTGTAGTCCTGTTATAGGTCGAGTTTGTTCTCAGTCCTAGTCCGTGCCCAAACAAAGAACTGAAAGGCAGAGACACAATCACAAAGCAAAGTGAAAGTTTTATTTGAATACACTCCAAGGGAGAAGTAGGCCAGAATAAAGGCAGACAAAGGCCCCGTCTTTTAGGTGGGAAGCCTTTATATTACTTTCTGACTAGGAGGCACCTCTTTGATTGACAAGGTGAGGTCATTTGATTGACATGTCCATTTATATAGTCATCCCTCTCAGTGCATTTGTCCTTTCCAAGAATGCACACAGAAAAGCCTGGGGAAGCAAAACTGAGGTTCTTAGGTTTGTTCTATTATGCCTGCATTGTGATCTGATTGGAACTGGTCTGTCCTGGTCCAGATAGGCAAGGACGTTATCTCCCTGAAAAGCCTTTGTTGTCTTCAAGTGGGACCCCCTAACAGGGCAGTTTTTCCTTGAACCTTATCTTCCCCTTCCCTGGCTGCTCACGTTTATCTTTCTACCTAACAGTCCCATGATTAACCTGTCTTTCAATGAGACTGTGCTTCTTGACTGTGAATTTCACAAACGTTTCTCCTTTTTTTTCCTCTCCCCTTAGGGGGGCGGTAGGATGACTAGAATTGACTGGAGTTGGGTATTTCTTTTCATCCGTGTCAGTTAGGCTCAGGAAATACTCCAGCAGGTTAGTTTCTGGTTAACTTTTTTTTTTCCTGTGGGCATGACTTGTTAAGTAGACCAGTACACTTGGGAGTATTTAAAACTGGTTCCTTTCTTCCTCCCCTTTGCCAAAAACCCAAGGAACTTTTCCTCTAACCTTTACCAGGTTGAGCTCCTGAAGGCTACACTCACAAAAATGTAGGAGTCCTCTATGACTGGGCTCCCCTGGAGTTTTTAACTCCCAGAATTATCCACACTGAGCCTCTAGCAATCCATGGATTACAGTTTCAGGTTTTCTGCCCCAGAACTCCCTCCTTTGGAGGTTTCTGCTCCTGAGTCCCTGCTCCTGGTAAGTCTTGATCTGCACACATCTGTTCTTCCAGCTTGAAGGCAGCAGTTTGATTTGTGTCCTCCCCTCTCTGACAGATCCTAGAAGAGCTGATGTTTCAATCTGTTCAGCTTTTTACTTGTTAGGACAGACTGGAGGCTTCCAAGCTCCTTACATATGGAACCTGAAATGGTAAGTCAAAGCCATTATTTTAAATCATTTTTAGTAAAATGGAAAATGTAATTTTGTTATTGGAGACGGGTCCTTGACCTCGTTCTGAGAGAGTTCAAGGATGGTTACAGAAAGCCATTGAGCACTACAAGTTTATTTAGAAAATAAAGTTTAGATAAACACAAGAGTACATGCCTGAGGGTTGGAGTGCAGGAGGACCCAGAAGGAGTCACACTGAGGGAATAATAGGGAAATTTTTTCAGTATGAAGGGAGATAAGTATTCACTGAGGGATTAGGACTCAAAGGGAACAGGCAGAGTCTCCTGGGAGTTTGGGCCTTCTCCACCCTCCCATTGGACGGAGGGATTTTTGACTGTGTTTGGTCCACATCAGATCTATCACGGCATGGGGAGGTGTGATTTTACTATGCTAATAATAGGGGGTGAGTTTTATTATGGTAATAGGTTTTGGTATGAAGTCAGGGCCAATTTTTCCTCCATGTTGGAACTAGCCAGTTTGGGCCAGTCTGTTATCTGTATTTTCACTCCACATCCCTTGAAAACAGCTTACATGGAATTTGTAGAATATAAGCGACCATCTAGATAAATGTAAGCACTGGTCAAAGTCCACCTCCCCTTCACTGCTCCTGTCTGGCTATCTACCTGCTATAAGAGTTTCACCTCAGCATATATGAGAACTAGATTGTGCTCACAGAATTAACCATGAGTATCTTATGATCTACTTGACAGTGGAGAGTGTGTAATGAGTGTGTTTGGGGTTGGAGGGTGGGTCTGCAAGGCTGGGAGGGCCCTTCAGTCTTCAGACTTTTGAAGCAATTCTAAAAGAAACCTCATAACACAGTGTATGTCTGAACCTAAATTTGACTTAATAGTATTTCACTAGAACATAAAAGGGCTGTTTTTTGAGAAACCTGTTTTGAAGTGTCTATATATTAGAATTCAAATTCTTCATCTTCTAAAACAAACCAAATAATATAGAAAATGGTGAAAGAAATATCCAACTGTCAAGAATTCAACTAAGTTGGAGTTAAATGCCAAACTTACTACTTAGTATTATTCCCAGGATAGTTTCTGGTAGAAAGAGTATACTTTTCCAAAATACTCTAAGTATTTTTGTGGGTAAAATTGTAATATTTCCAAAATCTCTCACCTTGCTTTACTGCATATGCATATCAGTAGGTGTTTCCAAGGGGTGGAGAAAAGTGGTTCACCTACATATCAGTAGGCAATTACAAGGGCACTGAAGGGAGTGGGTGGAGCTCTCTTTCTGTTGCAGCTGGGTCAAGAGAGAGATGGGATGGCTGCTTGTAATAAATAAAAGGGTTTCATAACTTTATTTCTCCCTTTGACTGATTTTGGTTTTAGCGGTATTTTGCCCTGGGATTTTCCCCCAGGAGTTACAGTTTTCTATGACATAGCTTTCTTCAGGTGTTTTCTTATCTTTCTAGTTATTTTTTCCTAAATGAGCTATTTTCCTGTTGATGCTTCAAAATTTTGATGCTCCACAGAAACAATGTCCTATACTTTGGAAAACTCTTCACGTTTTTTCTATAGTACCTCAATTACTCAAATGGATTTATGTATTCTGGACAGACTTTTCTCTTGAGCTCCATTCTTATCAGTAATCCCAAATAACCTTCTAGGCATCTCCACATAGAAGTTCTACAGAACATGTGTTAGTTTTTAACACAACATGTTGAAAACTAAGCATATAATACTTACAGCAAGCATATGTCTGTTTTCTTCACCTCAGAAAATGGCACTTTCAGCTATCCCCAATTCAATCCATCATAAACCACTTGGGTGTACTTGTTCCTATTGACATCAGTAAGGGCCAAAATCACTTTTTTGATTGAAAAGCAATCAAAGCAGAATTGGCTAAAATCAAAAACCAATTTATAAGGCTTCAACACCAAGAAAATGAGTTTTAGTATCTTCTAGTCTGGCACCACTTATCAATGATTATGGTCAAACAAGTGAGACTTCATTTAAACGTGATCACCTGGCTTGTTTTAACTATTACCCTATATCTGTGGAGACAAAGCCATATCACCCACAAAAGTCTGGGCCTTGCAAGTTGCATGTATCAGATGCCTTTGGGGCCCCATTTCAAATACATTTGATTTCAGTAACAGCTATAGTGGACAGCTCTGTGCAATACTGATTCAATCAATTCTCTATATTACTTTCTCTCTGTTAAAATAACTGGTGTGATTTCTGTTTGCCTGCGTGAGCCTAACTGACCCAACCAACAAAATCAGAGGGGGAAGAGGCACACAGATCAGGCTTTCATGCTAGAATGTGTGTATCTGTCTCTTCACGGCTCCTCTGCTCACGTCCGAAGTACACAGGCCCACACCACCTGTGTGGCACTTGGAGTCCATCAAGGGGAAAAGAATAAGGCACAGGTTCATTCTTTATCACAATGGGTGCGAGGTGAGCAAGCAGTGGTTGGGAGGTTCAAGTGGGCACATAAAGGTTCATGTTATTACAATATAAGAAATTTATTTACTCTCCACAGTTAAAAGTTCTATTTTTTGCAGCTTTAATGGGCCTTTTTTGAAACTTGTGTTTGAGGCCTGGCCATGACCCACTTGAGTCTGTACACTGTGGCCCATTTCTGCTTTTAGCTTTCTTACTACCAATACCTCTCATGCATTCTAGCAATAAATCTTTATGACTATTCTTCAAGCATATGAAGTTTTCCCCTGTATTACAGCTTTCATACATGTAATTATCCAGGCCTAAATTCCATTCCTTTTTCACCCTGATACCTTCCAGTGATAGTCACTGACTTTTTTTCTACCTAGCTAACTCACTTATTTTTTAAGGAAACATTTCCTTATCACTCCCAGCTTAGTCTGGATTAATTCCTCTAGTATAGACTCTTAACACTTCATATATATATATATATGTATATGTGTGTGTATATATATATATATCATATGTATTTTTGTTGATTAATAGTTTATGTCTATTTCAATCTCAAGAATGTAAGCCTGATGAAAGGAACTACAGCCATTGTATTTATTATTGTATCTCTGGAACTAGAGGGTGCCCGATACATTACAAGGGTTCAGTAAAATATTAGGTAATGGTTGACTAAATGTATAAATGATGATTGAATGTTACTGTCTATATCAGTGCTGTTGATATAAGTTCCTGTGATTTTGGAAATACTCTAAGTCTGAATTATTTAATATGGAGGAAGGTAGATACACATGACCATCAAACAATTTCAACAAGGCTAATGTGACTAAGGAACTGAAGCATTAATTTTGTTTAATTTTAATGAATTTAAATTTAATTGTAAATAGCTGCATGTGGGTAGTGGCTAATATATTGGAGAGCATAGGTCTATGGGATAGAGTCCATAGGGATGTCCAGTAAAAGATATAATTGAAAAATATATATGTAAGAGACAAATTTGAGAGAATCACAAATCTTAGACTTCATATGTAAAGGAAAAATCATTCAATTTTTTTGAACAGGGAACTTGAGAATGAGAACACAAATGGTGCTCTGGTTTGGAATCTAACTCTTCTCTAAATATAGTAAAGCACAAGTTTCTTTCATTAAAATAGAGACATAACAAAACCAAGATTTGAAAGAAAATTATTATGTCCTACCTTCTTAGAATAATATGGAAAGACTAAATCCCTTTGAAGGTGTATTCTTTACATGTGAATATAATTCAGCTTCAACCCTTAATTAGAATTTTATGTAGTATCTAGGAGTTCACAAAAATTAAAAATTTGGATATACATTTAGTGTAATAATCATTAAGCATTTTTGCTTATGTTATATAGTAAAATGAGATAGCCTATTGATTATGTTATTAGAATCTGCTCAGATTTCATCATTAAATTTTTGTCATAGTTTGAATCTTTTACACATAGTCATATATATTTTAGTCAACATTATCTTGATTTTTTTCCCCATGAAAGATTTTCTTCTCATGACATGTAAGTCTGCACTTTTTTAGTTCCTAATGAACTATCCTTATTAGAATAATATATCTCTGTCCTTTGCAATTGTATACTTACCACATCATAGAGTCCAAAGGTTAAGAATGTGTAACAGATTGTCAACACATACTTGTATATCCAAATATAAGAAAAGTTTGTATTGTAAAAATAATATCTTCATATATTTGGAAATATCTTATAATTTATCTGTACTATCAGCTTTAACAAATTATTTTTGCAAACTCTAATTCTCTTGAGCCATACAAATGTTCCTAGGTTCTCTGAATGTTCTGTTCCTCTTGGTTTAATTTTGCTTTTTAAAGGCTAAACTCATGATTCCATCTGAACTCAGTTACTATTTTAAAATTAAATTGCATCTTCTAGATAATATTTATCTCAGGTCTATATTTCTCCTGCCTTGAGAATTGTGATGGTTTCATTCATTTTGGATAAGGTAGTACCACCTTGGTTAAAGACTGTGAGTTGTTTTTATTTCAAGCTGCATGTACACAAAACACTACCCCTAGTCCTTCATACTATCCTCACCCTAGAGATCTCAAACACACCACAAGAAAAAATAAGCCCTACCATCTATGAAAGAACAAAGACATTTTCTGTGAGAAACAACTTTCTAAAATTAGGTCAGTGGTTTGTTCTAGAATCAACTAGTCATCTAATAATGCTCTTAACCATGCTCTTATTTTCTTAAGACAAATTTCTAGAAAAATAACTTAACATTTTTGCTATCATAGAAAAGGGTAAGGAGGAACAGTTAGTAAATCTCATCTTCCACTTGCTCTGAATACCAGCTTAGCCTCTCAGAGGGCATTTGATCATAGCTCTCCTCATTTCTCACACCAGCACAAAGAGTACCAAGATCATTTCTCAAGGCAGGCAGGCAAGAAATGTAATTTAACAGTAAGAAGCCAACTCTGCTGGGCATTATTCCCCACCTCTCTCTCAATCCCTGAGTCATCACACCAACAAAAGCTTGCCCATGAAATCTTCACCAGCTGGGCACCATCTACTGCCAGGGTCTACCTGTGACGCACCTACCACTCAGGACTGGCCCAATTGAATGGTCATGAACTAGTCCCATCTTACCACCTGTCTTTTGGGTATTCCAGTGCCACCTACCTTCACCTTTAGATAGTGATACAGGTCTCTCACCTGTGGAAGGAAAAAGATAAAGGAGGAGGATAAGATAAGATAAAAAAGTGTATTAGACTGCAGCTTTCCTTGAACTGAAGTTGCCTGTTGGGTGAACCCCACATCTCACATGGATAGCCTTTTCTTATTACCCTGACCTGCACAGTTATTGGCTGGGAGCACTCCACAGTGACAATGGCTTCAGTGTAAACACAGTGGTGGATTCAAAGAGGCTGCACCTGGAGCTAACAGTCAAGTACGTGTGCTCCTCCTAAAGCAGATCTGTGAAAGGCATTTTCATTGCCACCACCCTACTCTAACTTCCATCTTTTCCAATCTTGCCTCAAAAACAATGTTTGAAGAGGTCACCTATTATCTCCATGTTGTTGTACCCAGTGGTTATTTCAGTCCTTCTCTTACTTTACTGCTCAGCTGTGCATCAAGGACCTAGCAGTAATCAGTTAGTCAATTCCTTGAAACACTCTTTGACTTTATAACACCACCCTTTTCTGAAGGTCCACCTTCTCTCTAGTTGCTCAGTATGCATCCCATTTGCATGTTCATCCTCCTCTACTCAGCTACTGAGTATTTCAGTTTCTCAAACACAGATTGATATCCTGTTTTCATTACAGTCTGAATTTCTTCAGTGGTTGGCCTCATCTACTTTAAAGCCCTTGGTTTCTATTTATATGCAAGTGACTCAAGATGAATACCTCCCCTGAAATTTAGACTCATATATCCAATTAATACTTGACATGCCACTGATGTTGAAACATACATCAAAGCCAACAATTAAAAAATAAATTCATGGACTCCATGTCCTACACACCAATAGGTGACTTCTTCCAGGATAATCTGTTACAAATGGAATCACCATCCTTCTAGTAACATAAGCAATAAAACTTCAAGTCATCCATGTCACATCCCTTTCTTCCACACCCACATATCCATTCATCACTCAATTTTGTGGAATTTGTCACATAAACATCCTTAGAATTTATCTATATTCCTCTCCTCTTCACCTAGAAAATATAATTTAATACATCGTATCTCAGTACAAACATGATTTTCTCATGGGAGCCTTCTCTGATGCCCTAACCTGGATAAAAACTTTTTAGTGATACTTCAAAATACATATTCAATTTTAGATTGACTTCTATCATTAGTTGATTAATGTCTACCTCTCCAATTATAGTGAAATATCCAAAAGCTCAGATAAGCTTTTTCTTCAGCATCTAACATTTATTTTCAAGATATAACTATCTGTAGGTTTATGACACCAAATATGATCCTAAACAAGCAAGGTACATTTAGTGATTTTTAATATTGGATATTTATAAACTGTAGGAACAAAAGTGTAAAAACATGACAGAGCAAGCAAAATCTGTTTACTCTTAGTGAACATTATAAAAACTTAAATTGCATATTTTCATTATTTTAGATGTTATTTTTTGTAAACGATGGAAATGAATAAACATAATAACTATATGGATAAGGTAAATGAGAAATTACAGACAAGCATCAACAATATTAAGTAAATGGATAGTTTTGGTTTGGGGGGAGCAAGATAGTCTGTTTACACTGTAACCATATTCAAATAGTTTTCTATTGGATTTAGAAATCTAATAAGAACTTTCTTCTTTAAACTAATTATAAATTATACCTATACACTAGTTAGTTTTTCAAAGCTTATTACAAGTTTAACTAAATACAAGTCTTTACAGCTACACTCAACCTCATAACCCATATTTTTGTCAGTGGATGCTAAGCTAGAGCTTTTCTGAGATAAAACATTTTCATAGAGATCCTTCTCCAACTGGTTATGACCCATAACAACATGTGTTGTCCTCTGTCACTCCATTCCATCTGTCTTAGTTGTTATGCAGGTGGATATGATTGTCAGAGCCAGTATTCGGTGTGAAATAGCTTTCCTGGGTAATTTGAACCTTTAAAAGGATCAGTATTTCCTGAGAAAAGATACATCTAACTGCGTACCTATAGAAGCAGTAAAGTGATGAAATAAGGACAGTTTATCTCTGCCATTTCTTTGGAATGAAAGGAACATATCACTGTATAATAGAGATGGAAAATGCATGAGTAATAGAAAGGACAATTTCATTGGATTTCCCATACTCCACATGAATATATGGAAGATTTGTTTTCATGGTGTGGGGAGGAATTGACAACACATATCTTCAGAGTTATCTAAAGTTTGTTGAAGCCCCTAAACTCCTGAGATAGAAATTTTGTAACTGTAGCCATGTGATACCAATATAACTAGTTGAAAAGTATTACATTCAATCTAAAGAAGTATTTGGCATCGTTTTGAAAATAACAGGTTGTTTGCTTGAATTCAACTTTATTTTACTGATCTAAGTATGACAGGTTCTTGTGTGTTCAGATGGCCTGCAATATATAATTAGAGAAAAGATTTTATAGCAACCAGAATCTTAAATTTGTCTCTATATTATATCATGAATTGAAAATCACTTCACAAGATCTTCTGAAGATGCCTGTAGTTCACCCTACCTTCAGGAAACTATTTTCTTCACTGTCAGAAAAGATCTTTGTCAATGACCTAAAGGAATGGTATTCAGTCCTCACTTACCTGACCGTTCTGTAGTACCTGAAGCTGTTGGCTTCTCCCTTCTGACTGAAAAAAAATTTAAAACGAGAGACTTTTCATTCCAGTGACTTATTTTACAATTGGAA
This sequence comes from Manis pentadactyla, assembly GCF_030020395.1. Lineage (NCBI taxonomy): Eukaryota > Metazoa > Chordata > Mammalia > Pholidota > Manidae > Manis > Manis pentadactyla. Next base: position 24,816,190 of record NC_080023.1, read on the forward strand.
GTTTGTACCTCTTTATCTCCTTCACCTGTTTTGTCCATTCCCCCAAACATCTCTCCCATGGCCACCACCAGCTTCCTCTCTGTATTTATGAATCTATTTCTGTTTGTTTCAGATTCTACCTTTAAGTGAAATCAAATGATATTTATCTTTCATTGTCTGACTTATTTCACTTAGCATGATACTCTCTCGGTCCATCTATGTTGTCTCAAAGAGCAACATTTTCTTTTTTTATAGCTGTATAATATTTCACTGTGTGTGTGTGTGTGTGTGTGTGTGTACGCACACGCTGTGTACATGCACATACCACATCTCTTTTTCTCTTGTCAGTAGACAATAACCTTTGTGAAAACCACGGATGTTGTCTGCTCTGTACACCATCCTTACCTTTAGCCTCTGTTATTGTGTCTCATATATACCACAGCTTCTTAATCCATTCATCTATTGGTGGATAGTTTGGTTGTTTCTGTATCTTGGCTATTGTAAATAATGCTGCAATAAACATAGGGGTTGCATATATCTTTTCAAATTAGTTATTTTTTCAAGTAAATTTTCAGAATTGGAATTAGAGGGTCCTATGGTATCTCTATATTTAAGTTTTTTGAGGAACCTGAATACTGTTTTCCATAGTGGCTGCACCAAGTTGTATACTCACCAATAGTGTAGGAATGTTCCCTTTTCTCCACTTCCAAGCTGACACTTGTTATTTCCTATTTTCTTGATGCTAGCCATTCTGACTGGTGTGAAGTAATATCTCATTGCGGCTTTGATCTGCATTTTTCTGATGATTAAGGAGGTTGAGCATGTTTTCATGTGTCTGTTAGCCATGTATCTGTATGTCTTCTTTGGAAAAATGTCTTTTCAGGTCTTCTGCCCATTTTTTAATGGGGTTTGGTTTGTTGGTGTTGTATGAGCTCTTATATATTTGGATATTAACACTTCATCAGCTATATCATTGAAAATATATTCTCCCATTCACTAAGTTGCTTTTTTGTTTTATTGATGGTTTCCTTTGCTGTGCAGAAGATTTCTAGTTTGATGTAGTCCCACTTACTTATTTTTGCTTTGTTTTCCCTTGCCTCAGGGGGAAACATATCCAGAAAAAAATTACTACTGCCAGTGTTCAAGAGTTTACTGCCAACGTTTTCTTTCAGGAGTCATGGTTTCATGTCTTATGTTTAATCCATTTCAAGCTTATTTTTGTGTATGCTATAAGACAATGGTCCAGTTTCATTCTTTTGTGTATCACTGTCCAGTTTTCCTAGCACCGTTTATTGAAGGGACTGTCTTTTCCCCATTGTATATTCTTGACTCCTTAGTCATATAGTAATTGAGCATATAAGTGTGGGTTAATTTTTGTACTCTCAATTCTGTTCCATTGATCTAAGTGTCTATTTCTGTCAATGTAGGCAAATCTTGAAAATACAATATTTTCAAAACATACCTTATCTGCTATGTTCTTTTTAAAATCTATTTTTTATTGAGGCAGAATATATATACAATAAAATATACAAATCTTATGTATAGAGCTTGCTTAATTCTTACTTATGTCGCTGACGTAAGTACCTGAAAGACTAAGATATAACACATTTCCAACTCCCTAAAGGGATTATGATCTGAAATCCTAAATGATTCTAAAGGAATCATCCCTATGACTTCCCAGTTGGTACTCCCCAAAATAAACATTATTTTTGCTCTGTCTATATATATTGTTTTTGCTTGATATTTTTAAACATGACATATAAAGAATCCCACAATATGTGTTCTTTTTGGCTTTTCTTGTTCATTATTGGGTATGTGAGATGTACCTGTATTGTTTTACATAACAGTGTTTCATTCTTTATTTTTTGGATACTATGTCATTGTATAAATAGAACAGACTTCATATATCCATTCTCCCATTGGTGGGCATGGGTTATATGAGTTGTCAATTGCTGTGGAACAACTTACTCCAAAACATAGCTGCTAAAAACAACATTTGTTCCCTCATTTTCTGTGGGTCAGGAATCCAGGAGTGGCTTAGTGGCAGTTGGGCTCCTAGTCCCTCATGGTTGCCATCCCTCTTTCAGGCAGGATTTCAGTCATCTCAAAGCTTCTCTGGGGCTGAAAGATCCACACTGAAGCTTAGGCTCATGGTGGCCCGCACACCTTGTTTCATCGCTGGTTGTTGGCTAAAGACCCCAGGTTTTACCACGTAGGACTCTCCACGGGGTCGCTCACGTTACATCATCTCGCTCCCCCAGAGGTAATGACCCAAGAGGGCGAGAAAGCACAAGGATTGTCTGACATGGGGATTCTATTTTTTATTTACTGAATTTAAAAAATTAAACAGAACTATATGTTTCTTTCACCACGTCATATATAGATGTTTCTAATTATCCATTATTCCCTACTGGGTGTTATACAAATATCACCATTTTCTTTTTTTTGTATCAAAAATTTTTTTTAAATTGTCCCTGCTTGTTTCTTCTAGTCTCCTCCACTTTCTTTCCTGCTTAGTTATTTTAGTTACTGGAAGTTATAGGGACTCATCCTACAACTTTCCTCGGTATTATTTATCACTAGCTTCTTTGTATATAATAAATGCTCAAATCTTAATTTTCAAAAACAATAAATGGCTTTAAGACTTAGATATTTTCAACTGTGATAATTATCATGAAATATGTAAACCCCCTCACTAACAAACCTTATAATCAAGGAACTATGTGGTTAAGTGTGAATAACAACTTGTATTTCTGCCTGCCAATGATAGTATGCCATTACAGACCAAGTTAATTTAGTGTTTTAGTATATTTTCAGTGTAGCTTGAGACTATAAATTAAATAAAGCTTTGGAAGCTTAATGAATTTAACTACAAAGATATACAGCTATTAATCTCAGAATGCTAGAACTAATAATAGTTAATGTTACTAACACAATCAAACCCATTGTTTGGATAGCATATCAGACATTTTAAACTTTCTGAAAACTTTCTACTTCCACTTTCCTTTTATGTGACTAAGGTCAGATTTTCCCATCTTAAGATATCATTTCCTGATAAGAAATTTTAAAATTGAGAAAATGCAGTGTGTTGTTTCAGTACTATCATAGTAGTAATAAAAAAAAATATGACAATGAGATTATCTGGCATAAAATGGACTATTTGATCAAAGCAAAGAAATGAAAGTTTATACAGGAGGACTTTCTATCCAGGCACAGTTTTAGGGTATATTTTATATCCTATGATTGATTCACCCAGAAAGAAAAAAATACATGAGTAGAAATCATTCCCAGATGTGAAGCTGAGGGTCAAGTAAATTAAGTAAAACTGCAATGATTACGACTACATTCACATAGAATCTGGGACTTTATTTCTGTGGGGATAAAGAAATATTTTCATTGTGCCTTTCACATAATGTTTTAAAAATACTTTTAGTGTTATATTTTTTTAAATGTTGATATTATGACTATAGGTATAAATAATGTGCTATCCAAAAAACAGTGTATTTCTAAATATTTTAATATTAATTATGATAGAATTCTTACATAAAAATTTCTTTTTCTGCAAGGGAACTCTTCTGCTACTGTTATATTAAACCTAGGTCCAAATTTACCAATTTAAATTATAAGAGGTTTTAAAATTAAATAGAATGAATAGCATGTGGCCTGAACACTAGGTTGATGCTTTATGCATTGTTCACCTGACTTAGAGATTAATACTTATTCATTTTGAGAAATATAATGACAATGACTTTAAATTTCATCGAAGCTCAGATACTAAAGAACAACACAAAACACCATTGGTAAAAGCCAATACTGATAAATTTAAAACACTGGTTCTTCAGTACATAGACTTTGTGTGCTGTATTGCTCTCCTAATTTTTATTCCAAGCAGTCGTAAAACTTTGTGTCAACTCACAATCAACTGCTCTTACTGGATCTTTTTCTAGCAGAATTTTTGCTATGCTAGAGAAAATACATTTCAACTAATCAAATCTTTTTACCTTTCCTACTTAATTCCCATATTGGGGGAGTCAGAAATCTCAATGAGAGGCATTTTCATGTATCATTGTGTAATGACAAAGACTAATTATTTTTCACCATCAGATAAAGTAATTTTCATGAACAAAGAGCTTGGTTACTAGTGCCATGATCTAATTTAAAATTAGCTGTGGAAGGGACATTCAACATACAGCCTGATCTCTACTGTACGCATTAGGAAATTAAGGCCCAGAGATTTAAGTGATTCATATAAAGTCGCAAGGTCTAGTGATGATGAAGCTGTAACTGAAATCCAGGACCAATGCAACCTTTTTAGAATTTGTTCAAGACATTCCATTTGTTTACCTTTGAAAAGTTCCTGTTTTATGGACTTGGTTATTCCTTTTTCAGTGTAAATAACATTGCTAAATTTACGTAAGAATGAATCATGGATAACTCAGGATAACGTTTAGAGAATAACTAATACAGTTTTCACAGTCCTTTTCAATCAAACTTCCTCCAAAGTGATCTAAATAGTTGTAAGCTTACTATACTAAAGAGCCTTTTCGACTTAGACATAGGAGAACATTCACCTGTGGTGAAGATGTGGATCACTGCAACTACTTTGGTGTACAGCATGATAATCTAACTGAATTTAGAATAAAAATATTCAATGATTCTAACTATAGATGTTTATCATGCTTGCATATGCATATTATTAAAATACCTGGAAGCAGTCTATATAGGAGACTTACAAAACATAAATAAAATAACATAAATGAAATAGTATATTTACAAATATTAATGAAAATTTCTAAAATAATGTGGTACATCTGATAAATGGAATACTATACAATTATTAAAAACAAGCTGATCTAGGTGCCAAATTCAAAAGAAAAACTGGATTTAAATAAAAACGCAAAGTGTAGAACATGTATATTATAATCTTATTGAAAATTATATGTCTCAAAACTATATGTATATGTAACAAAATATATAAACATAACTATATATGTCTACATACACATAATACATTTATCTACAAGAAGACTTTTGTAATATTGGAGATAAGATTATCATTATAGTTTTCTCTGGATTAGGAAGTGGTGTGGGGACAGAGGAAGTGAGATTTAAGAGCTTTTCAGCAGTTATGAGTTCACAGCAAAAGGAATAAGAAAGTAAAAAAAAATGACTCATATGCCCCTGAGATTTAAGTTTAAGCTGTGGTCTTTCTAAGATGTAATCATTTTATTTTTTAAAATATGCATACAATTTTTGCTGAACAATGAAAAAGTTTGGAATTATAATTAATAGGTATCAATTAAAATACAATTAAAGGGTATGCAATTAAAGGTTACCAGCATTAATTAAGACTAAATGAGCACATGTATCCTATTTTACTTCTTTTTTACTTTACATATATATTATTTGAATTACTATTTTCTTTTGGTAAGAATGCACTATATTATTGTCCTCATTTCCATTTGTTCTTCCCATTTATTTTTACCTCTTATTACTTAGGTTTCACAGATGCAAACACAAATGGCTTGATTAAAAAAAAAATGAAGCATAAATTACATAACTTCTCAAGGTGGAAGTGAAAGTGGAGGTAAGGGAACACTTAGATTAGAATTAAGTAGTCCAGTAAATATACATAATGCTCAAGATGCAGGCTTGATATGAGTTCCATCAGCAGAGCTCATTTTCTAACATAAACCATTGCATTCCTTTCTAAGATTCATTTCTAATACCACGCTCTCAGTGATGTGGGATCTGTTAACTGTGGATAAGCTGGGGATAATTCTTGAAGTTTTAATTTCTATCAAAATGTGCTACTTATTTGCATTTTCTTATTTTTTTCTCTCATTATTTCCTGTCTATAGCCTCAACTATATTTCAAGTTTTCTTCTTGTTACAGAGTCAGTTTTAGGACTCATTTTCCTCAACATCGATTGTTAAAATTGTTATTTTGACTTCCAAAATCCCTTCTAGTTTTTTGAGAATACCATCTTCATTTCCTCTTGCCCATCCTCCTGCTTCCCTGTAACAAGCGACTGTGTGTGATCTGAATGGGAACTGCTTGCAGGCCCTTTGTCTCTGGCCATCAGAAGAGATTGGAACGTGGATATATGTCCCAATCTTTCATGTCACCTCATTGACAAGTGCAGTTTTAGTATGTAGCTTGATTTATGCTAACCAGATACCTCATTTAATATTTTTGAAAGGGATTTGCTAAAAATAGATAAATGGTAACCATGATTTTAGTGTTAAGGAGAAAGGCATTTTGGGGAATTAAAAAAAAAGCTAAAGAATAAAAAAATATTGATGATGTTTATAAAGAATACATTATATGTAGGAAGTGATGCTAATGATGGCTAAGTAATCAGCTCTAGTCCGAGAAATCCTGAGGACTGTCTTGGTTTTGACTTCCACCAATTTAATTTTTTTGGCTTGCTTTCAGTTTTTTGAATTGTCCCAACATCTTTCAAACTGACTCCTTTCGTATTTCATTATATTAGTTTGTTAGATTTTTGTCACTTGTTAAATTTGCCCAGTAATGATGATGCCAAATATATATTGCATGACAAGTAATCATGTCTTCTTCACTTTTATACTCTTCCCCTCCTAATAACTGATGACCTATGAAAGAACACACATTTTTCAAATGCCACTTGAAAATTATTAGTTCTCAAGTACAACAGGGAGCTAAGAGCTATTGGTGTTTTGACACAATAAGAATTTGATGCTATACTTAATTTTAATAGAGAAATCAATTGCAATACCCTCTTAACTGAAGTAAGTTCCTTCTAGGCAACTTACAATATCTTTTAGTCCACTCTTAATCTATTAATAAATCCTTATATGTGGAAAGTTGTATTAAATTAATTTTAGTTATACTCACTTTCTTCTTAAATGGAACTATATGCAAAAGAATTAGCCTTACCAAGTAAATTTTTTTCATTTTTGTCTTTTTTCAAAGTTTGTAGCACGTTAGTTAATATACTATACGAAATATTATTTTATAAAAAATGGATACATTTTATTACATCTTTCTTTCTGTCTAGAAGTATATTTGAACTGATATCATACTGATTCCAAAATATTCCTTCTAAGTAAACATAACTGAGTTAGCAGCTTTTGAACTTTTTAACATAAGAAAATGATACATTATTCTGATTTTCTCCAAAAACATCATTATGAAAGATGATAGAAGATGTACACAATGGCTAATGATTTTGTATTATTTTATTTTTTTCTTAAAATTTGTATAGAGAAAGCATGACAAGACATTTAACAATTTTGAATATAAATTTTTATATTTATATTGTAGAAGAAATCCCAAGGAAGGAACCCTAACATTTTTCTTTAAGGCATCAAGTTTGTATTGCTTTATGTCTATTGATCACATTGATGTTATTTGTATTTTTATAGACATTGAGATGTAAATTTTATAAGTTTCTTTGAGACAAACAGGATTATTATCAGGTTCAATCAAAAATATTTAGTGTAACACAAAAAGTGTAGCTCCTTTTTCTTGCCTCAGGTGTCAAAACCTAAGTGATTTCCATTGTCAGTTTTCTAGACTAGCACATTAGTGAATGTTCATAGGAAAGCAAACAGATAAAAGTGTAAATTGTTAAACCAACATAAATGATGACCAAATATTATGACAAGAGAAAAAAATCTCAAGGATTATATGAACAAAAGAACAGTCATCCTATTCCCTTTTATTGAAATTCTTATCAGAATTATTATAGCACATTGTCTATATTAAGGAATTGAATTGGAAAGAATTTATTTTTTGAACTTAGCTTTTAATTAGAACATCCCTCTACTTTTCCATTCAACCCTATATTCTATCATATTTATCATAGGAAGGTATATATTTAAGCTACCTGTGTTCAACAGATATTGCAGATTTCTTTACTCACCAACTCACAGCAGCTTAAAATTATATACTTGAAACTATTTTGTGATCATATATATTTGAAAAATTTTAAAGTAATACCTGCAAAACATGATGTCATTCCACTTGTGTTTGGTAAGGTTTGAAAATGAGTAGTTAATGTAGACACTTGTATAAAATTAAAATTTGTAAATGTGCAGATAAAACCAATTGATGACAGGCAAGTAACTTAGGTAGTTTAATGATATGATGTATTCTAATGTTCCAATTGTGTGATTTTGCACATCTTCTGAACACTTAACTCTTTTGAATGATATCTTCCTAATTCCAGTATGACAAGGGAAACAAAATGAGACTATTTTGGTAGTAGCACAAATTGTCCTTTGCCAGAAAATGGGGAGAGTCAGCTCTCCTGCTGGTATGAGTGCAGTATGTAAATGTTTCATCATACTAATACAATGTAACATTCTGTCTAAATTCAAGGACTAGACATAATGAACAACTAGAGTTTAAACCCTAATTCAAAAATTAGCTTTTTTATTGAAGCATTTACCTATATAACCCATACCCCTGTCAAGATATACATTAATAATGCTCCAGAAAGTTTTCTCATGCTTATTTCTAATTAAATTCCTACTACCTCCTAACAAGGGCGACCAGTCTTACTTTTTTTCGTGAGCATCAATTTTCTACTATTAGAAATTTATATAAATGGAATCTTATAGTTATGTAACAATTTTGTGGATGACTTTATTCATTTCCAAGACTCATCTATATCATGTTTGTCACTGATTTATTCCTTTTTTATGACTGTTTAATATTTTGTTATGCAAATGAACAACAGATTTCTTTTTAGATATTTTTCTACTAATGGAAACCTAAGCTGTTCTAGTGTTTGGCTATTATGAAGAAAATTATAAGATTTTCCATATAGTAGTTTCTTCATGAGTATGTTTTCATTTCTCTTGAGAATATATATCTAGAAGTAAAATTCTTAAGGTATGTGTATGTTTAATTTTATTATAAAGTGCCAAGTTTTACTCTAAAGAGGCTGTAACATTTTAGTTTCTCAAAAGCAACTTGAGGAATCAGGTGCTCTGCATCCTTACTAACATTTCATGCTTTCAGTCTGTTTTACTTTTGTGTCTGATGAGAAGTACAAGTTGATGTTCATTTTCTTATAAAATGAATATGCATATTTCCAGTACCTATTGTTGAGGTGGCAATTCAGGTTTGGATTGTGTTGGCTCTTCTTTTGAAATTCAGTTGACCCTATAAATGAGTAGTTTATCCTACCTAATTGATAAGCATGTTAAAATTGTCATGGACAGTGGCCCTAAAACAACCACTGCCACATGAATCATAGCGGAAAACAATAAAGCCTCATTATTAGATTTTTCTTATATAGTCATCTTGTCATCATCTTAATTTAACAACTATATGAAGTAGATGCTATTTTTCACACATTTTACTTATAATAATAAGCTTTGGAAATTAACTTGCTCAAAGTCACATAACCCATGTTACTCACTACCACATTAAATTAGCTCGAGAATTTAGGAGAAGAAATAGAAATTCCTTTCCAATTGACATAGTCTATAATAAACCATTACATATATTATCCAATTAGCTATGAATTCACTCAACTCAATTCCTGTTCAAGAAACTCAAGAGGAATTTTCAACCACTTTGATCAAATCAAAAGAAATAACTGTACTTGTCTAATCTCATCAACATGAGATACTATTACTTGTTTTTTTAACATTTTCTGTAAAGTATAATGTGTTTCAGTTGGACTACCTAACTTTATTCTCTTGACTCCTGTGTTAGTTCAAATAAACAAGGCAACCAGTCTTGGAATCTGAACATTATTCTTTAAACCTTGCAAGCATTGCCTTGATTCTGATGTGGAAGAAAATGAAAGCTTGGCCAAATATCCATACACAATACAAAGCAAGGGTAATAGAAATAAAAACTAACATGATTTTTCTCCCACTTTTAGCATCAGTACTCCCCCTATTACTATTGTGCTTGCTAATATATCCTATTTCTGCTGCTACTACTAGTAGCAGTCCAGTTTGCTGAAAGTTTATTAAGAGCCAGTCACTTGATTTGCAAATGGGTTCAATTACTTTTGTTTTTAATAGATGAAGATACTGTTCCTTGAGAAATAAATGTAACTTATTTAGAGTTACACAGTTAGTAAGTGGTGGAGCTGAAATTCAGATCCAGATACTCATCCAAAATAGGGAAACAATGAACGAATTCATAAGCATTGGAAACATGACTAAATTGTAAGGCCCACTTCTGAGTACTTTCAAAGTGCCATCTTCAAAGTAAATATTCATTCCTCATGAAGTTATGTTTTTCTTTCTAGGTTTTACAATGATTTGTGTGTTGTTTCTTTCATGAATACATTTCACTTATGTTAGTTATAATTTTATGATGTATTTTATAATTGAGGAGGGCAAACCTTATAACATTTTTTTCTTTTTTTCTCCTTGAGTTCTAATTACCAATTCCTAGAGTTGAAGTTTATAATAATTACATCAAGCCAAAAGGGAGAAGAAGAAAGAGTCAGGGAAGAAGAAAACTATTCATGTATCCAAGCCATGAAAACAAAACAAACAAATTTGAGATTTTTAACTTGGAGAGAAAATACATTGGATAACTGATTTTATTTTCAATTCAGGATTATTTTATCGAATATAGATAATAAAATGTAGATTTATTCTTTAAATGTCCATACATTACAATGCTCATTTTATGTATCTTATGTTAGTTTGAAAATTTGAATTGCTACTTTCCATCTCTTACAATTGACTACAGATAAAGCTGCAATAAAATGTATAGAATTATCTTCTATGCAGTCACTTTACTAAACATCAAAAGGTGTTCAGTTATTTTATCTGCATGTATGACCATATGGTCCTTAGTGTCTATATTTTCTCTTCCATATCAGTTAGAAATTTCCTTTTATCATACATTTTTGCACTGGTCAGATCTCAATAATTTTTGTATGATAATAGATAACCATCCTTGGATCTTTCATTAATATCTTGTGGGAATTGCATATTTCACCAAGATAAAATGTTCAATTATTTGACACAATATTTTGATAATAAATAGTACCAAAATCTCTAATATGCTGATATTACTTTTAAAAATATTTATAAGTTTCAAAATTTAATTTATGAAAAGAATCTTTGGCATCAACTAAAACTACTCTTCTTAGTCTTTTATACTTTCCTGATCCCTTTACATTTGAGCAAGAGAGTTCTTTGAAGTTGATACATCAGTTAAATTTTATTGAAATATTTTATGTCTTTATGAAGGTTCATAGATTTTTTTAAAATGTATCTTATCTTAATGTCTAGGTTTTATTTGCTTTATAAAATAACTTCCATAGTATTGTCTTTTTCTTAAATAACCTGGAATAGTTTATATTTTAGTGAATTTTTGTTTCCTTAAAGTGTAGAACAAAATAATTATTAAAATTATCTGTCCTAAGGACATGTGGAGAAAACAATAATAAATTTGCATTTTTTCCATGATTTTTTTAATTTTATGCAATCATCTACAAGTTCTCAGAAAAAAAATAAAGCTGTTTAAGTTGTTTTTTCATTAAATTAGATATTATAGTCTTTTAAAAAAACTCATTTAACATCATTTCATTTCCTTCATATATATTATTTTATTGATTTGGGTTCAGTTTTTTCTACTTTATATAGTACATCTCTAATACCACTTTCATCTTTTTAACAATTAACACTTATTTTCTTTATTGTTTTGTTTTTATTTCAACAGTGGTATTTTAGTAATATTCTATAGGTTAGTATTTTGTTTTTAATTTTTATTTTAAGTTTAGTTAATTATACATTTTTCATGGCTATTTCATTTTAATTAATTTTATGAATAATTGAAAATGCTTTTCTCTTATTTGTTTGCCTTGTTCTTCTTAATGCTGGATTCTCTTATGTTTGTATTCCATGTCACCAATTCATTATTATGGATTATTTCTGCTTGCATTTAATTACTTTAAAATCTCAACGTAATCTATTTAAATCTTAACCTCCTATTTTTTTTCCCTCACTCTTTTATTTTTTTTATGTTCTTTCATGGCCTGCTCCTGAATTATAGATACCATTTCCCCTCACAATTATATTTAAGATTCCAAAAAGTATATCTTTTATTCCCTATTTTATGTAATATTTTTGTTAAACTTGTTTGGGTGTTTAAAATTGCTTTGCTGCAGCTTAGTACTACAGAATATTTTTTTAAATGTGCCTTATGTTAGCTTATTATGTTGATGCATATTTGAATATATATAATATATGTCAAAGATATCTACTTTGCTTCAGCCTTTCCTGAAGACAGTGTGATAATTACCCTTACTCTCTGTGTGGTGTTAGTCAAATGTTCTTCTGCAGATCAGGAACTAAGGAGACATGGAAATATGCAGGCCCTAAACTAGTAACTGGCTCCATATTCTTTGCCAGTGTTGGTGGTACCTTTTACTTCATTCTTTAAAAAAATGTGGTGATCATCTTTCTGCCTTCTTGGCAAATTCATATTTATTCTTCAAGTGTCTCCTTTTAATGTCTCTTTTCCAACATTGGTGTTGAATCACCCAGTTGTTATATGTCCGTCCTCAGTCCTTTTGTACTTTTCAAAAAATAAATATTCTTCATAATGTGTAAAGAAAGAATTTATTCATTTGTGAGATCCCCAGATGGACTGTGAGTACTTTGACGAACAGGCCCAACCCAGTTCAAGAGGCAAAATTCCCTTAGCAAACAGAATGCATGATTTCAGCCACAGCTCACCTCTGTAGGTGAGAATCCAGTGTGTGTGTGAGAAATCTATCAGGAAACACAACAGATACTATGCTGAGGTGCTATAGAGAATGCATTAGGATTTAAAGGACTAAATATGGTCAACTATCTTTATTTCCGGGTGATACAGACATGAAGGGAGAGCTATATGAACCAATATACTGGATGCCCCCCATTGTCTAAACACTCAGTTCTGTAAACAAACTCTTTCAAATTAGTTTTTCTCTTCCCCCGTCAGGTTTTCTCTCTAATGGCAAGAAGAAACTTTTCTTCTTATTTTACTTCATGCTCTGAATATAAAACAGAATAGACAAAGGGCTTTGGGACATTGGCAAGAAAATGAGATTAGGTGTTATCGTTTTACCGTCACTCAATTACATTATGAATTGTTGTATTGGAAATAATAGAAACAGGTCTGCTATTTATAAATGCATATTTCGTGAACATTACTTGTTAAACTTAATTATTCACAACAATGCTTAAAAATAATATTTTGACAGGGATTGCAAATATAACACCTTGTGAACTGTGGAGAATATATTTCAGTTTTCATAACTATTCTAATGAGAATTATTATAATGGAGTTAACTCCTGGAAGAATTAGATGTGAAAACTTGCCATCAATCATGATTTTAACTTCAAGCCTGTAAAGTTTTCTTTAAAGTATATGACAGTGAAACTTTTTTAGCTCAAGGGTTGAAAATGAACTCTGGCTGCTAAGTCTTGCAGCCTAAATTAAAAAGATTAAACCATAATTAGAAAATTCCAGATTTGTTTCAAAGCTATTTTACATGACTTGAAGAAAGAATCATTGTGTGGTTGCTCTTTACTCACCCTTTTCTTTCCCATATTGATCGTGTAATTATCCTACCCTCCACTTGATTGAGTCAAAGTAACCAAACAATCAAGAAAAAGATTAAAAAATACAGCTATTTGCATTATGGCCTGTATTTAGAGGTAGAGGTGCCTGGAAAGCCATGTAAAAAAACGACACTGTTACTAGAAAAGTGTAAGGAAAAATCAGAAAAGAATATGATGCTTTATTTTTTTAAAAAGTCTCATCTTCCTCTAGACCTTAATTTAATCTTCATTTTCACAGATTGCCTGTCTTTGTAATTTTTCATACTATATATATTAGGTGTCATGATAAATATTCTGAATAGGAAAAAAAAAAAAGAATGAGACTTAATTCATGCTCCATAATACATGTTTTAGAGTAGGAGGAAAGCATGTAATCAGATAAATACAAACCAAGATGGCATGTTCTAGAATAAAAACGTAAAATCTGGCCTGGGAACATAGAGTAAAGGTCAAGTATAAATGGCTATGAAAGTGAATTCCCAGTAAAGGTGAAATGAGAACTTAATGAATAGCCTGTTCAGTGGTCCACAGGTTTAGGAACAGCATGTAAGCTTTCAGAGATTAGTGACCCAGAAAAGAACTGATTATTATAATAGAGAACCATGGGTGTCAATACAGATTTTGATTTTTGTTTTGTTTTGTTAGATGAAAATGCCAGGGTGATATGTCTTAAAACAAAAAAAACAACTTACTACTTAAATGTACAGAAAGAATTAGTCAGGTAAAAAGTGGGAGTAACAGCATTCCAAAGAGAGGAAATACCAGAGGTGACCAGAAATGATGAGAGTATAGGTTTCATACTTACAACTTGTCATGAGTGCACTAAAGGATTCTTCTCCAGTATTTACAGGAACTACTTTATCATAGCATGTACATGATATAAAATTCATAATAGTCTTCCTTATTAAGTTACATTACCATTGTGGGGAAAGAAAAACAAAACATATATATTCCCTATAAAATGGGTTGCTCTTATGAGACTTTTGGCTTTTAAAATTATTTTAAAGTTTCTTAAAAATTCTCTTTATAATGATGTTTAAGTAATTATACATATTAAGCGACCAACTGTCTTCTGGTTCTAAGTTACAAGAAAATAGGGAATTCTAATTTTTAAAAATAATTTATATATATTTAGGGCCTTTATACCTAGTAAAGGCACACTGTGACAATTATTCATCTTATTTAAGTACTGGAAAAATCTAGTTTTAAATTTATAACAAAAACAAAAATTTCATTAGGGATTGGCCTTTGATATCTAGACTTCCCAAGCTCAAATCCCAGCTACTCATATATTTGTTGCTATAAACTGAAGGTTTTAGAGTTAGGCATAGACATGATAAAATAAGACACATAGCCTGCAATACCCGTAATGGATAATTAGTCCTTAACCACATAATCCTGTTTACAATTTAGCAGTGTGACTTAAAAAATCATCTCTTGTTCTAACTTCTATACATGTTCATGTTGGTTAAGGACATCTAAACTTAGAAATGACAGCTGTCTTGTTTCCTTTTCTGTACGTATCTTCGTTTTCCACTCTCTGTGTAAGTCAGAGATAAGTAAAATCTCATGTGATCCTTGTGCATTTCTGCCTTTTTTTGTTCCCTTCCTCTTCCATGTAAGTGACCTCTGGACAATTCCAAGGAAATGTGAATCACAGGAACTGTTAATCAGAGTCCACGTCAAGGTTTTCCCAGGGGTGCTGTTGGTTCTTGATTCATTGGTTTATCTATTTCAAAAAAGATCTTAAAAATATAATTGATTCTCATTATTTCATGTTCCATATTTTAGGATTTGCCTACTTGCTAACATGTATTTGTAACCCCCAAAATCAACACCCCTGGGCCTTCACAGACATGCTTGGAGTGGCAAAAATTCTGAGTAACCTGGCAAAGATTTTTACAACTAAGTCAAATGAGGCTATGCTCTTTTTACTTTAGCTCTCATACTGTATATAAATGTTTTTTGTCACCTATTTAAGGTCACAGTTTTTGCATCTTTGGGCTTTTTGCCAGTGAATTGCTATTTAAAGTCGTTCACAACATAAGTGCTGAAGTGTTGTCTAGTGATCATAGGGGCAAGAAGGATCTGAGGAACCTTCTGGAGAAAATACGTGTGATAAGATATTAAGGCCTTACCCAAAGATTACAACTTCTCAGATTCAAAAAGACATATGTACCCTATGCTTATTGCAGCACTTTTTACAATAGCCAAGATATGGAAGCAACCTAAGTGTCCATTAGTAGATGAATGGATAAAGAAGATGTGATACATATACACAATGGGATACTATTCAGCCATAAGAAAGAAACAAATCCTACCAATTGCAACAACATGGATGGAGCTGGAGGACATTATGCTCAGTGAAATAAGTCAAGCAGAGAAAGACAAATGCCAAATGATTTCCCTCATTTGTGGAGTATAACAATGATGCAAAACTGAAGGAACAAAATAGCAGCAGACTCACAGACTCCAAGAATGAACTAGTGGTTACCAAAGGGGAGGGGTATGGGATGGTGGGTGGAGAGGGAGGGACAAGGGGATTGTGGGGTATCATGATAGGTGCACATGGTGTGTGTGGGGTCACTGAGAAGACAGTGTAGCTCAGAGAAGACAAATAGGGACTCTGTGGCATCTTACTACACTGAGGGACAGTGACTGCAATGGGGTATGGGGAGAGACTTGATAATAATATCAAAATTGGAAAAAGAAGAAAAAATGAGGCCTAAAGTCAGAAGGAGGAGGGATGTAATAAAGATCAGAGAAGAAATAAACAAAATTGAGAAGAATAAAACAATAGAAAAAAATCAATGAAACCAAGAGCTGGTTCTTTGAGAAAATAAACAAAATAGATAAACCTCTAGCCAGACTTATTAAGAGAAAAAGAGAATCAACACACATCAACAGAATCAGAAACGGGAAAGGAAACATCACGATGGACCCCACAGAAATACAAAGAATTATTAGAGAATACTATGAAAACCTATATGCCAACAAGCTAAAAAACCTAGAAGAAATGGAGAACTTCCTAGAAAAATACAACCTTCCAAGACTGACCAAGGAAGTAACACAAAATCTAAACAAACCAATTACCAGCAAAGAAATTGAAGCGGTAATCAAAAAACTACCCAAGAACAAAACCCCCGGGCCAGATGGATTTACCTCGGAATTTTATCAGATATACAGAGAAGATATAATACCCATTTTCCTTACAGTTTTCCAAAAAATGGAAGAGGAGGGAATACTCCCAAACTCATTCTATGAAGCCAACATCACCCTAATACAAAAACCAGGCAAAAAAAGAAAATTACAGACCAATATCCCTGATGAACATAGATGCAAAAATACTCAACAAAATATTTACAAACCGAATTCAAAAATACAACAAAAGGATCATACACCATGACCAAGGGATGCAAGGATGGTACAACATTCGAAAATTCATGAACATCATCCACATCAACAAAAAGGATGTAAACCACATGATCATCTCCATAGTTCTGAAAAAGCATTCGACAAAATTCAACAACCATCCATGATAAAAACTCTCAGCAAAATGGATACAGAGGGCAAGTACCTCAACATAATAAAGGCCATATATGATAAACCCACAGTCAACATCATACTGAACAGCAAGAAGCTGAAAGATTTTCCTGTGAGATCAGGAACAAGTCAGGGATGCCCACTTTCCCCACTATTATTCAACAAAGTACTGGAGGTCCTAGCCACGGCAATCAGACAACACAAAGAAATACAAGGAATCCAGATTGGTAAAGAAAAAGTCAAACTGTTACTATTTGCAGATGACATGATATTATACATAAAAAACCCTAAAGACTCCACTCTAAAACTACTAGAACTGATATTGGAATTCAGCAAATTTGCAGGATACAAAATTAACTCACAGAGATCTGTGTCTTTCCTATATACTAACAATGCACTAGTAGAAAGAGAAATCAGGAAAACAATTCCATTCACAATTGCATCAAAAAGAATAAAATACTTAGGAATAAACCTTACCAAGGAAGTGAAAGACCTATACTCTGAAAACTATAAGACACTCTTAAGAGAAAATAAAGAGGACACTAACAAATGGAAACTCATCCCATGCTCTTGGCTAGGAAGAATTAGTATCATCAAAATGGCCATCCTGCCCAAAGCAATATACAGATTTGATGCAATCCCTATCAAATTACCAACAACATTCTTAAACAAACTGTAACAAATAGTTCAAAAATTGATATGGAAACACCAAAGACCCCGAATACCCAAAGCAATCCTGAGAAGGAAGAATAAAGTGGGAGAGATCTCACTCCCCAACTTCAAGCTCTACTACAAAGCCACAGTAATCAAGACAATTTGGTACTGGCACAAGAACAGAGCCACAGACCAGTGGAACAGAATAGAGACCCCAGATATTAACCCAAACATATATGATCAATTAATATATGATAAAGGAGGCATGGACATACAATGGGGAAATGACAGTCTCTTCAACAGATGGTGCTGGCAAAACTGGACAGCTACATGTAGGAGAATAAAACTGGATCACTGTCTAACCCCATACACAAAAGTAAATTCAAAATGGATCAAAGACCTGAATGTAAGTCATGAAACCATAAAACTCTTAGAAAAAAACATAGGCAAAAATCTCTTGAACATAAACATGAGTGACTTCTTCATGAATATATCTCCCCCTGGGAAGGAAAACAAAAGCAAAAATGAACAAGTGGAACTACATCAAGCTGAAAAGCTTCTGTACAGCAAACGACACCATCAGTAGAACAAAAAGGTATCCTACAGTATGGGAGAATGTATTCATAATGACAGATCCAATAAAGGGTTGACATCCAAAATATATAAAGAGGTCATGCACCTCAACAAACAAAAAGCAAATAATCCAATAAAAAAATGGGTAGAGTAGCTGAACAGGCAGTTCTCCAAAGAAGAAATTCAGATGGCCAACAGACACATGAAAAGATGATCCACATTTCTTGTCATCAGAGAAATGCAAATTAAAACCACAATGAGGTATCACCTCACACCAGTAAGGATCGCCACCATCCAAAAGACAGACAACAACAAATGTTGACAAGGTTGTGGAGAAAGGGGAACCCTCCTACACTGCTGGTGGGAATGTAAATTAGTTCAACCATTGTAGAAAGCAGTATGGAGGTTCCTCAAAATGCTCAAAATAGACTTACCATTTGACCCAGGAATTCCACTTCTAGGAATTTACCCTAAGAATGCAGCAGCCCAGTTCGAAAAAGACAGATGCACCCCTATGTTTATCGCAGCACTATTTACAATAGCTAAGAAATGGAAGTAACCTAAGTGTCCATCAGTAGATGAATGGATAAGGAAGATGTGGTACATATACACAATGGAATCTTATTCAGCCATAAGAAAAAAACAGATCCTACCATTTGCAACAACATGGATGGAGCTAGAGGGTATTATGCTCAGTGAAATAAGCCAGGTGGAGAAAGACAAGTACCAAATTATTTCACTCATATGTGGAATATAAGAACAAAGAAAAACTGAAGGAACAAAACAGCAGCGGAATCACAGAACACAAGAATGGACTAATGGTTACCAAAGGGAAAGGGACTTGGCAGGAGGGGTGGGAAGGGAGGGATAAGGGCAGGGAAAAAGAAAGGGGGCCTTACGATTAGCATGTATGATGTGGGGTGGGGGCATAGGGAGGGATGTGCAACACAGAAGACAAGTAGTGAGTCTACAGCATCTTACTATGCTGATGGACAGTGACTATAACAGGGTATGTTGGGGGGAACTTAGTGAAGGGGGGAGTCTAGTAACCATAATGTTCTTCATGTAATTGTAGATTAATGATAATAAAATGAAAAAAAATGATATTAAGGCCTGAGTTATTGTGCTCCTGATTGTGAGTTCAGTGATAGTGAATCAATTATATGGTACATTCAGAAAAAGGAAGAGGAAATTCACTGATCTTTACATGAGAGCAATACAAATAGTGCTGAAATAACATTCAGAGTTTGTGATGAAACTAAGGAAAAGAGGAATAAGTGGCTAAATTTGTGGGTTCTTGAACTAACTGATAAAATCGGTATATTGGATAGTATAGCATGAGTCTAAAAGCCAAAGAAGTTTGTGGTCATGCTATCCAGGGCCAGGAAAATGTTAAACTCATTTCTGCTAATGCTTCCTTGTAAAGAAATACTGCACATAACTATTCGTAAGAAATATATATTAGATGAGGTGTTTTTAACAGGAACACACATAAAACAGGTTTGTGTTTGATTGGTTGATGAAAATACTGTGATAAAATCCTCTCAAGAACTAAAGCCTATATTTCCCCTAGGAACGATGGCTCTGCATTCAGTATTCAGTATTCACAGCAACTGTATATAAAATGTGTTTAAGCTCTTCTTCATGGGTAGATAATTCTAGTTCATAGTTCCTTTGCTAATACTCCTCTGCATAGTCACCAATCTGAAGTCCTACAATAATTGCAAAATGCAAGATATGAGGTCATATGAAGTTTTACTCAGTGATCCTAAGGCAGGATTTCTAGAAATAGATTTCATGTTAGGATATGCTACCTTTGTGTCTTTTTAACTTGGAGAAAATATGTTTATATGCAACAGTATTCATAGTTGGCAGATGAGATTTACCTGATTTAATAGATTATCTTACAACCCAGTTAGGAAATTCAAACAGGGATATAATATAAAAATGATAAAACAAATTGAATAGGCATAAAACTAATAGGAAAAGGGTATGAAGGCATATGCCTGAAGAAATAATAGGCCATTTCTTGAAATTAACTGGTTTGGATGAAAATGTACATTTGTTTCAAATCATGAAAGCAAAATTTTGAGCTCTATGAAAACATGCCTTTTGTTCTGTTTCCTTATGGCCCATATTGCCACGCTAAATTGCACTCAGAAACAAAGTAAATGTGTACTGGATAATTACATATTTGAAGTCAGTCGAATAGTTTCCACCTCACTACAATTTTTATTACCGATTTTCTTTTTTAAAATTGGTTCTTTGAATTCAAATAAAGGCTTTTGAAAAAAATAGAAAATATTTAAACTATTTTCAGAGGTATTTAATGCTCATTTATAGTAAGGAAGCCTATATGCATTTATAACTTTTATTTTTAGAACAAACAAAAACCTAATCTAAAAACACCAAAAAGCAATCAGAAAATAACATCGAATATTAAGGAATCTAATACTTTTTTCTTGCTCTCATATTTAATATGTTCTTAAACATATTTCTTTGGGTTTTGTTTCTTATATGAGATCTTGGAGAGATGAATAGGGGTAAGAATGACCTATATTGCTTTAAAGTGACAATGCCTTTTTAAATTTCAAAGTGTATATTTTTTTCTACACAAAAACATAAAAATGGTTTTCCCCTAGGCAGGGACAACGTAAATCAAAGCTTTGCCAATATGATTTTTTTTTTTTTTGCTTTTTTGAGTTACAAACCTATACGAAAGTCGTAAGCCCTGAAATATGACAGACTTCCTAAGTGTAGCACAGGTGGTGTTGTCATGCTACAGCGGGCACTTTAGAAAGTACCACAAAACTAAATTACAAATGCATGTTACTTTCAGTACATAAAATTTCTGCAGGAACCAAATTCAAAATAATATTTTCAAATAATTCAATTAAAAGACATACAGCTGCATTTTATCTCTTAAACAATCTTAAAAGATGCCATGCGCATGAGCAAACCTGTTATTATGGATTATTCAATGGTACCCAAAAATCTAAAAGCCAAGTATGTTCCATAAACCTACTCCCCAATTTGTTTTTAATTTCAAGTTAATCAAAGTAATACTGAATTTTTTAAGTCAAGAATTTCTTAGATTATTAGTGTGATAAAGTTGGTTGTAAAGCTTTAAGATAAAGTATATATTTTTTCACTAATTTATCCGCAGAATAGCTTTGTGTGTATGTGTTCTCTTGCACTTAGTGTATTGCAGAACACATCTTGGGAAGCTTTTTCATAAAAATATGTGACATTTTCTAAGCGGTCCTAGAAAGTGTTTTACTTCTAATTCATTTGGCATATTTCAATAAAATATCTGAAGAATTTAGGAAGAGTTCATTCAAATAATGTTTCTAGAAAAATTAATGTTGCAATTTATCTTGTAAACATTTTTATTGCTTGGCATAAAAAGAAAATATGATATCCAGGATATGTTTCATAACAAAATGCACACTGTATTATAGAAGTCAGAATGTTGCCTCAAATCTTGCTTAGAATTGGAGAATTAGGAGGACTGATAGGAATAAAAAAATGCCTGACATAATATCTGTTACTATTCAGTCATCATAAATGTTCAATGTTTCTAATCAGCAAACTCTACAACCAGGAGACTTCACTCATATCATGGCATATGCGAGTAATTTATCACAAACTCAACCTCAAAACATGAGTGTCTAAAAATTATCCTGCTTTCACTGTGTCATTAATACTAATTGAGGTTGAGGTTACTTACGCTAATATCCACTAGTAACAGAAAGCAAAATATTGAATATTATTTTTTAGTTATCAGCACTCACTAAGAGGCTACTTCCCTGATATTTGCACCTACTTACATCATATAAATACATGATAATTAATGTACTGGCATATAAGTATTCATTAATAATACTATTTTTAGTTTTCATATGAAAAAGATTATATTTTTTGAGTCTTCATTACCACTATTAAATTTTATCTGAGATATTTCTAAGTTAGTGGCCAATTATTAAGTATACAGAAATTACGATATTTTACTGGATTCCTTTATATTTGGCCTCAGATCAATCTGAAGTCCATAATAGGATGTGCACTTTTGAGTACAATAATATTCAGTTATCTGTAAAACTAGCCTGGCCATTAAATTGCGGAATCTCAGTTCTAACATCTAACTCTTAGTCCTGCACATTAATTCAGTTCAACCTTTTGAAAAAGAAACCAGTCTTTTAATAAGGTCTTCATGTAGCAAGCGGGAAGGACACTGACCACTAATCAGAAGTCAGGTACTGTCACAACTAAATTCTCACACACTGAGTTTGTAGGCTTGCTTTCAAACATCCACTCACACCTCACTTCCTTTCTCATCCTAAAACAATAGATTTGGTGTGCATGTGACAGAGATGGCTTCGTATTTTCAGATTTTAAAAAATCCATCAAAAGGAAAATGAAAATACCTGAAAATGTGGTTTTGAAGAGGCGAGTTATTTGGTAATTGCTCAGAAAAACAAGAGGAGAAAATCATTGAGGATCTGAGAGGGGTCAAAATGGAGATTAATGGAATGAAATATTAGTGTATTCATTGTTAATTGAATTGTTTACAATTAGAATATGTGCCATAAAATTTTGTTGATTAAGGAAACACTGATCTCTTCACCCTCTGTCTTCTTCTGCCAACTCACTCAAGTTCTCTTTCCATGCCCTGAGCAAATGCAATTCAAGCACTGATCAGTAAGCTCTCTAAGTAAATGTCCCACCAGGTCACCTGATACTGTCTTCAAGGTGTCAATGCTTCCTTCAGATGATTGTTACAAACAATCCCTTTGCATGGTAAGGAATACCAAAAAAAAAAAAAAACAAAACACACACGCACACACATTCCCCAGTCTGTAGACTATACTCTGAAGTTTCTCCTTGGGTTTCTCTTCTGTGCTTAACATAGAGAAGAAATGGAGGGAAACATGGTGTGGACCTATTCTGCCCTGTCTTTGTAAGGCCTACAGCAATGCCTTTTAGGACACAGCAGGTACTAATGAGCTGTTTTTTTTAGCTTTGGAGTGTCGGCCTCAATTGCAAGCAACACCTGCCACATTCCCCAGCACACGAAAATTAATGACTCATAATTAGCCTGAGATGAAGTAAGTATGTCTTATCATGTCACAATGTATCAATATTTTTAATTCAGTGAAAATTAGAGAGGATTAATGTTAAGTTTCAGGTAACTTTTTAAAACTTAAAAACTAGGTACTTGTTTCCTCACTTATTCCTAAAATTTTATGTGTAGGAAGTAGATATCTCAGTATAATTTTTAAATAACTAAAGATTTTGTGACAGGAGGGTTTTTCCAGGCTCCCAAGAACTATGAGACTATTAAGAATTGACAAGGGACATTTGCACCTTAGTTTACTTTATAACCCAAAGGTTGTGCTTCTTGTCGTAAGAAAAATTCATGTGTATCCTAAGAAACTACCTTGGAAAGTTTGAGTAAGTAAAATTACATCTGTAGAGGACTTTATTTGGAAAGCTGAGCTGTAGACTGTTGCTTAAATCCATAATATTGAGTGATCTGGTTACTTCTTTAATAAGGAAAAGTAAATTTAGCAGCAGATATATACTATTTTCAACAAAAATCTCTTTAACTGATTATTCTGTTTCAGTTCTCTCTGGACAAAGCTAATCTATTAAGCTCTATACTAGTAAACTAGAAAAATTACATGTGTAATATTTTAATATAGTACTTAAAAATAAATTGACTAGGATTTCTGAACATAATGGAATTAAAAGTTTACATATTGATATAGTTATCTTTGTTTATTTACAAACCATAGCAACAATATTCACTATAAGGAAACATCACATTGAACTCCTAAAGGAATGGCAATTAAGTCAGATAATAAAATTACTAGGAGCAGGTTTCCCCAAATTTCCTATGTTGATAAGCTTGTGTGGAGTTAGCCTTTCTTATAATTGAATCAATGTACTGTATGTTAACCATTGCTGTTTAGTATGAAAGATTTCCAAAAAGATTGATCCTTCCTTACTTATAAAAATGAGTACACACTAAGAAAAATATAAACAAATTCAGTAATAAAACATATATATGCTACAAACATTTTTAGTATTTGTACAATTCCAGCCAATAAATAGTTAACAATATTTTTCTAAAAAGTGAAGTTTTCAAATTCTAAATAAACTTGACCTGTCATTTTTTTCACTAGAATACAAACACGTTTTGCTCTGAATTTATTACAAGAGCACAGCCTATTTGTTTTCAAGTTTATTTCCCCTGGGATAAAGTGGCAGTAAATGGATAATCCATGGCTTGATTTCACACAGTTTGGCGTCCCAACATGCACTGGGAATAGAGCAAATGAAAGAATTGGAACATTTATAACAAAGCTCCCTGCAGACTCATTATTGGCAGTGCCGTGAACCACTACAAACCCACAGCCCTGAGAGCTCAAGAATGCATATTGTGGTATACCACATTCATTGAAATATAGCATAATGCATTTTCTAACTCTTTAATTTATATTTAACCTTTCATTTCCAACAGTAATTGAGTTGCACATGTAGGTAAGATTTAGTTAATGTATTATATTTTTATAAGCTAAATCTCTTTGGAAACATGTAATGGACACATACATGAATAATTGAAAATTTTAAGAGCCTTTTTATTCCCAATAATGCCATAATATCTGGTGCTTTTAGTTTTCAAAAGCTCATTTAATATAACAGTTAGGTTTTCTTTTTAAGTCAAAGTAAAACGCTATCAAATTTTATCTAAAAAGTTACATCAAAGCTATCCCTTTTCAAAAGAAAACATAATTGATGGTCATTTACACAAAGTCAATCCAGAATAAAAACAATGTTCCAACCTTATCAACTTCTTCTAGCCAAATAGCACACATTTAATTATTTCACAGTAGGAAAAAAAAAATCTCATAAGATTTAATGCAAAATGGTTGGGGCACCAAAAAATCTGATGCCCACTTTGATGCATAACAATCATAAATATAAAACTAATGCATTAGAATTAAGCATTTTATAGTGTTAGAACTATATCACAAGGTCAGAAAATTCAGTTTTGGCATGGTTGATAGTTTATGACTGTCCCCAAAATGGAAAGAAATCAACAACTTATTTGAACAAAAATAATTTATAATATTATAAACAATTTACAACATAAACCTATTACTGAGTCATAGATCTACAGGTAAATAAAACAACTGTGGAGCACTGTAGATAATCCACATACAAAGTCCTATTCCTTTCAAGCACATTATCTCCAATATTAAGACTCTAAGCTCTATCTTGTTGATAATTAATAAAAAGCAGATATTAATATTAAAATTATCTACAATGTGCCAGGCACTAACTGGAAACTTTTATATACTTAGAAAATTATTTAATTACTCTAAGTCATACAGTTTGTAGTTTATAAGTCAAAGAATGTTTACAATATAACTCTCCATTTTCTTATTCTATTAGGAAGGTTAACAGAGTTAGGATATGCAAAGGTATTTGTCAGCAGTACAGACTTATTGCCTGGAAGGTATTATGAACATTATGAATCTCACCTCATGGTAAATGCATGAAAAAAACATTTTCAACATTGAAAATATTCTAAACACAAAAAGTATTCTGAGTCTGGATCATCAGTTGGTAGCATATGGCCAAGTCAATGAATATAGCTGCTGAGATAATTTTTAGTAAAGACATTGTGGAAAAACCTATAAATAAATGCAAGGATTAATTTTGAGGAAAAAATTTGTCAGCAATCAGTGTTAGGTTTTTGGTGGCCTCTCCTTACTTTATCTAGTTGTGTGATCTTCGGAATTTTCTTTTAGGAACACATCCCTTTGCCCAGCTGCTCACTCCCAGATGCACTCTCTTACTCTTTTAAGAAGTTGGACTTAACCAACTCTAAAATCCATTCTAAGATCATTCTGAAATCCATTGGCTAAAATTTTATCTCACTGAGAAACTAAATTAGTCTGGAGTGATATTTTGGAAACAAGCTTCATATATTTTAAATATATTCAAAATATTGTATAATTTAAAAAGACCAAAGGATTGGATTAGTAACTAGGTTTTGCAAGTAGTCTTAACAAAGCCCACCAGGCCCTGCAGGGTTCCCTCCCCTAACCTTCTCTCAGAATTTATCTCACTCTGTTCCGTCCCCTCTCACTGCTCTGGCCATGTTGTCTTGTTTTTCCTGGAACATGCCAGGCATGCTGGACCTTAGAGTCTTTATGTATGTTTTTCTCCATGACTAGAATATGCTTTCCCATTGAGTCAAACACCTTAAGTTTTACTCATGGTCACAGCTGACTGACACCATCCCCAAGGCCCAGTACTGCCACCTGAGGTGGGTGACTGTTCATGGAAACCCTCCCACCACAAGCTTTCTGCTTTTCTGTATGAAATTTCTGTCACCTTTAATCTCAGTTGAAAGAAGATCCCTTGGTAGAAATTTACATTGAAAAATTTCTTTATTTCTTTTGTACTGATAGGAATTACTGTTCATTATCAACCAAATATTTAAATGTTCTTAATTATCCTATTGCTAACAAGTACTGCATCTTAATGGAACCAGTTTGCAATCTCTTTGAGGGCAAGGATTATGACCACTTTTGTTCTTGTATGTTTACATACCTCACACATTACTATTTCCTCTGTCACATGACACTAGTACTTTGTGTGTATAGGTATGTTGAGTGGACCAACACTTTTGGAGTCTTTCAGGACGACTGTGTTTATATAAATAAATTTATTTTGCAATGTAGCTGTTAGCTCAAAAATAATTAAATGCTATATAATATACAAAAGTGTTTGTTATAAAGTTATTAGTAAAAACATTAAGATTTCCTTATTTGATAAATACCACTTCAGAACTCTGCACATAAATATGTGCAGCCTGAGCCTTTGATTAAAGCATGAGTGCCCAAACTACTCTGTTTCATCTGAAATCACTTGAGAGTAGCTTTATGCCTTTAAAATTTCTAGGGTAATATACACAATGAAGAAAATAAAAGAAATCTTACCAGTTTCAAATGTGACTCAAGTCAACCTGGCTGATCACTGACTAGCCTAGATGCTGATATGAGGAAGAACACTAACGTCACCTAGCCCAGAGGCAAATGGGTTTTTTTGTTCAGAATTCAAAGGCATTACATAAAAATAATATCTGAGCTCCTTTTCTTCAGAAATGTTAAAAAAGCAGTTGCTCAAACTTCACTAAAAAAAACACTAGCAGCCTTTCTCATTCAGAATGATCAATTTTCAAAGAGCCTTGCTGCTCTCATTACTATTTGTAAATTTTTGGTAGGTGTCATTTTATCAATATCTGCTTAAGTATAGTACATTGGAAAGAACCTCAGTCACCTACCTCTACTCTCCTTTTGGAAGCTTAAATAAATGAGAGAATATTGGAAACCTCTGTGGCCTCGGCTGAGTAGAATCATTGTTATTGGATTGAATAGATAGGCCATTCTATATCCATCTCATTTTTAAAAATGCAAATAATGTGTCTTATGTGACAGACATCAAAATTTCTGAGGCCTTATAAATGAATAGCTTCCAAGTCCTTCATCTAGAGAATTCACCATCTCATGCAAATTAACACTCACAAATAGTATCAGAATATAGTGTCCTATTATTTCTTCAGGTCATATAATATTAATTATACTAACTCCTTCCTTTATTGTAAACTCAAAGCCAAATTCTATATATCATTTTACTCATCATGTAAAGCAAATCTTATAAGATGCACCAGAGACCAATGTCGTATATCAAACCTTGTTATACACTTACAATAAGTAAGCCAGTAAAGAATTGGCAAATGCACAGAGAGGCAAATTCACCAACAAAATAGAATATAAGTTCTAGAAACAGGCTTATTTATAAAAAAGGAACAATAGCTGGAATAAAGGAAACCTGATATATGATGGAGTAGCATTATACTAACTGGGTAAAGAAGAAATTACTCAATAAATAATGTTAGAACAATTGGTTATCCATATGAACAAACAAAAAGATATTGAAGTCCTTACCACACACCACACATACGTACCAATTCTATGTGATTTGATTTAAATATGAAAGAGAAAATGTAACACTAATAGAATAAATTGCAAAACATAATAATAAATGCATGATGAAAGTAAGTGAATTGCTATGTATATTGACATCAAGTTCAGGAAAATATTTTTTTAGTAAAAAACACGTTATAAAACATTTCATACTGTACCTCATTTTATAAAGTTCTGTCTTAAGCAAAGCTAAATAATATATATACAATGATACTGTCTGTTAAACAAGATAAAAGTTACAAAAGAATGATAAGCACAATATTCAAGGAAATAATTTTCTCTGCAAGTTCAGGAGGATAATATATGATAGAAGATGCGCATATGAATATATTCACTTACTACTATTGGTAATTTTCCAGTTTTTAACAAGAATGTTATTTTATCTGCATCTGTTACAGCAGATACATAACATACATATATATTATTTATATTATTTGCTTTGTGTAATACAAGTAAACATTTTTAAGAAAAATGACAAACCTAAAAAGTGACATTGGTAGGTAAAAATATAAACTATCCAATTCCATTTATGAATATAAATGTAAACCCCCTAAATAAAAGAATAGCAAGTTAGTTATAAGAAAGTTCTCCACCATAATTATATTTGTCTATTCTACTACTATGAGGGTGGATGAACGTGTTCTCTACTTACATTGCATAGACATTAGCTACTCAAAAGCATACGCACACACACATGAAATTCTACTGATGCCCACATTAATTCAGCAAAATCCTTTATATATAAAAAAATAAAACGATACAACCTTGAAAAGCTAATACAAAGAATCTTTACTATTATGAAGCAAACATTTACTTTACACTAATAACCAGTATTCAACAATGGTAAATCTTTGAAGATGTGTCCTAAGGACTTAGCAAAAATAAGAGGAACTAATCTCTATCATCACTATTTTAGGATGCAATTGTTTATTGAAAATATTTTAAACTAGCTATTTGAAATAAAGGTAATTAATGTTACTGGCACGTGTCTGTGTATAACATTTTATGCCTAGAAAACCCAAGAAGCCAATTTAAAAACAAAAAAGTGATTATATTCAAAGAGATTTGGTGTATTCATGACAAAGCCTTAGTTTTAGTTTCAGTTAACACAAAAACTGCATTTGAACTCTAAAACAGTAGCATCTGAAAGTCTAGAGAAAAGTGTGCATAAATGTAGATTTTAATTCAGAGGTGCTAGTTCCACCCAGTTCTTCCCCTTGTTAGATTTTATCATCTGTGTCAGCTTCATCCGGAAGCTGGATCTCTTTATGGTGACAAAATGACTACACCATGTCAAGGTGACCTCTGTATTCCACGTCCATGAAGGGAGAAAAAATCAGAGTATTAGTACTCACCCTTGGTTCCATGTGAATTCATCAAACAGTGGCTGTTTAAGGAGAATGGAATTTTTTAAATGACTATGACAATGAAGGGTAACCCTTGGAGCTGTAGTGAGGGTGATGTTTTCTCAAAACACATGAATTGGTGAGCATGTGCGTGGATGTGCCAACCAGGGAATGGATAATGAATATGAAATAAAAGCTCAGGATTTTAACAAACTGAAAAGTAAATGTTTAGTAAGGAACTTAAAAATATCCAATGTGTCTAATAAAAGGGCACAATGAAAGAAAAATATATAGGGATCAGTGTTTTAACTGTACACCATAAATAATTCATTAGGAAATATGATTTTAAGGCACTTAGGGAACAACAACAAAAATTTTCACTGAAATAATATTGATAATATATTTGGGTGACAGGTCACAGAAAAGTATAAACTCTAGGATTCAATAAATTTGAGTGAAATGGAGCGATATCCTATGTTTTTGGAGTTCCTAAATGAAAAATCTATTAAAAGAGGTCATTCCTTCCAAGAAAAATACATACTTTCAATATTAACTGAAATATTCAAATATTTACTAATTGTTTTCCTTTTCACTGAAGAATAATTGTTATACATTATATTAATATCAGATGTACAACATAGTTATTTGAAATTTATATACATTACAAAATGGTGACTACAGTAAGTCTAGTTATCATCTGTCACCATACAAAGCTGTTAATATTGTTAATTATATTCTCTATGCCTTTTAGATCCCATGTTTTCTTTATTTTTATAATTGGAAAATTATACCTCTTAATTGTCTTTACCTATTTTGTCCATCTCCCAACCTCCCCCCCCAACCATCAGTAGGTTTCCTGCATTTGAGTCTGTTTACTTTTTTAATGTTTTGTTGAAATATAGTTGATATACAATATTGGTTTGATGTATATAACATAGTGATTTCACAATTACATGCATACTAAATGCTCCCCAAAGTAAGTGTAGTTACCATCTTTCACCATACAAATATATTATATTATTGGCTATATTGCCTATGCTGGACTTCCATCCCTAAAACTAATTTATTTTATAATCTGAGTCTGTTTTGTTTTGCTTCTTAACATCTTTTTTTTTCAATCCACATATACATGAAATCACATGGCATATATCTGTCTCCATCTGCACTAACTCACCTAATATCATCTATGATCATCCATGCTGTTTCAAATGAAAAAAATTTTTAATGACTAATATTCTATTATGTGTATATATATATATATATGAACATATTATATATTATCCATTGATTTTATATATATATATATTAACCATTCATCTAATAATGGACACTTAGATTGCTTCTAAACCTTGGCTATAGAAAATAATGCAACGAACAAAGGAGTACAAATATCTTTTCTAAATAGTGTTTCATTTTCTTCAGATGAATACTTAGAAGTAGAATTGCTGTATCATACTATAGTTATATTTTTAATTTATTTAGGAACTTCATACAGTTTTGCATAGTGGCTGTACCAATTTACATCCTACCAATAGTGCACAAAGGCTCCCTTTTCTCTATACGCTCACCAACACTTGATATTTTTTGACTTTGGAATAGTGCCATTCTGACTGGTGTGAACTGATATCTCATTATGGTTTTGATTTGCATTTCCCTGATTATTAGTAATGTTGAGTATCTTTTCATATGCCTGTTGTCCTCTGTATTCCTTCTTTGGAAAAATGTCTATTCAGGTTGTCAGTCCCTTTTTTTAATCAAATGATTTGTTTCATTGATATTGAGTTGTATGAGTTCTTTGTATATTTTGGATGTTAACTGCTTATTGGATGTATCATTTTCAAATCCTTTGCCCATTCACTAGGTTGCCTTTTTGTTTTATTGGAAGTTTCTTTTGCTCTGTGAAAGTTTTTTAATTTGATGTTGTCCCATTTGATAATTTTTGCTTTTGTTATCCTTGCCTGAGGAGACACATCCAAAAATATCACTAAGACTGATGTCAGATGCTTACTGCCTATATTTCTCCTAGGAGTTTTATAGTTCAGGTCTTATATTTAAGTCTTTACTCCATTTTGACTTTTTTTTATATGATATAAGAAAACAGTCCAGCTTTCCCAACACCATTTATTGAAAAGACTATCTTCTTACCATTGTGTCCTGCCTCCTTTTTTGTAGAATAGTTGACCATGTTTAAGCGTTTATTTCTGGCCTCTCTGTTGCCCATTGATATGTGTCTGTTTTTGTTCCAGTACCATTCTGTTTTGATGACTTTAGCCTTGAAGTATAATTTGAAATCTGGGAATGTGATACCTCCAGCTCCATTCTTTCTCAAGTTTGATTTAGCTATTTGGGTTTTTTTGTGATTCTATACACATTTTAGGATTATTTCTTCTAGTTGTGTGAAAAATGTCACTGGTATCTTGACAGGGATTGCACTGAATCTGTAGATTGCACTGGTTAGTATGGTTGCTTTAATAATGTTAATTCTTCCTATCAGTGAATGTGGAATAACTTTCCATGTTATTCTTTCTTCTTCAATTGTAAATGGGATTGTTTTCTTATTTTCTCCTTCTGATAATTTATTATTAGTATATAAAAATATAACAAATTCTGTATGTTGATTTTGTATCTTGCAATTTTACTGAATTCATTTATTAGTTCTCAGTTTTTAGGTGGAGGCTTTAGGGTTTTCTATATATGGTATTATGTCATCTGAAAATGTGACAGTTTTATTCTCACTTTCATATTTGAATGCTTTTTATTTCTGGTCTAATTGCTGTGGTGAGGAATTTAATACTATGTTGAATAAAGTGTCAAGTGTGGGCATTCTTATGTTCCTGATCTTAGAGGAAAAGCATTCAGATTCTCATCATTCAGTATGATATTAGCTGTAGGTGTATCATATAAGACCTTTATTATTTTGGGCTCTATTGCCTCTATACCCACTTTGTAGAGAGATTTTATCATAGATGAAAGTTGAATTTTACCAAATGCTATTTCTGCATCTTTTGAGATGATCATATGATTTTTATCCCTCATTTTGTTTATGTGATGTAGCATATTGATTTGTAGATGTCGAACCATCTTTGCATCCCTGTAATAAATACTCCTTGATCATGTGAACAATGCTTGTAATGTATTGCTGAATTCGGTTTGCTAATATTTTGTTGAGGATTTTTGCATCTTTGTTCATCAGGGATATAAATGCTGGTATTGAATAGTGAGCTTGAAAGTGTTCTTTCCTGTTCAGTTACTTGGAATAATTTGAGAAAATAGGTATAATTTCATTTAAATGTTTGGTAGAATTCACCTGTGAATCCATCTAGCCCCAAACTTTTTGTATTGGTAGTTTCTGATTACTGGCTCCATTTCATTACTGTAAATAGTCTGTTCAGATTTTCTATTTCTTCTGATTCAGTCTTGGGAAATTGTATATTTTTAGGAATGTGCCCATTTGTTCTAGGTTTTCCAAGTCACTAACATATAATTGTTTGTAGTAGTCTTTTAGGTTCCTTTGTATTTCTGTGGTATCAGTTGTAATTCCACCTATTTCATTTCTGGTTTTATTTATCTGGGCCCTCTTTTTCTTGATGAGATTACTAAAGATTTATCAACTTTATCTTTTCAAAGACCAACACTTTGTTTCACTAACCTTTGAATTGCTGTTTTAGTCTCTGTTTCATATAGTTCCACTCTGATCTTTATTACTACATTCCTTCTACTAACATTGTGTCTTGTTCTTTTTTTAGTCCCTTTATGGATTATATTAGACTGAGATTTCTTGTTTCATGAGGTGGGCTTGTATTGCTATAATCATTCCTCTAATAATTGCTTTTGTCCCAGAGATTTTGAAGTGTGTTTTCATTTTCATTTGTCTTAAGGTATTTTTTGACATTCCCCTTTGATCTCTATGTTGAATTGGCTCATTTATTTTTAATAACATGTTTAGTTTCAATTTGCTTGTGTTTTTTCCAGTTTTTTTGTCATAATTGATTTTTAGTTCCATACCATTGTGGTTAGAAAAGATGCTTGATATGATTTTAATCTTAAATGTATTGACACCTGTTTGGATACCTATTATGTGACCTGTCTTGGGGAATCTTCCATGTGCACTTGAGAAAAATGTGCATTCTGATGTTTTGGGGTAGAATGTCCTATATAAATTAAGTCCACCTATTCTAGTGTGTCATTCAAGATTAATGTTTCCTTATTAATTTGCATTCTGGTTAATCTATCCATTGATGTGAATGGAATATTAAATTCCCTAACTATTACTGTATTAGTGTCAGTTTCTACCTTTGTATCTGTTAATATTTGCTTTATATATTTAGATGCTTCTATGTTGGGTGCATAAATATTTATAAGTGTTATAACTTCTTATTGATCCCTTTATTATGTAATTACCTCATTTTCTCTTATAACCTGTATTTTGAGGACTATTTTGTCTGATATGAGTATTGCTACCCCATTTTTTTTCCTCATTTCAAATTGCATAGAATCTTTCCAACTATTTATTAAATTTTAAAATAGATTCTAAGTTACCTGAATGAAAATAAAAAGAGAATTTATTTCCAACATGGAAATAAAGAACATGATAGTCATTGTAAGAGATACACCATAGGTTTATTAAAATAACACATGCTATTATTACTAAATATACATATATGACTTTCACACTTATCAAGAAGCTATGCACTATTTCGTAAGTGCTACTATAGTTTCAGAGTTTGAGGGCTTTAGTAGGGTATAAACATGAGGTTTAAAGAGAGGAAAATTATGCAATTTTTAGGTTCTGGTTGCAATACACCAGTAGTTATCAGCCCAATCATTTATTAGGAATAGGATCAATACTAATAGCAGAAAAAAAGATGCATACAGTATGATTACAACTACATAAAATCACATGCAAATGTATGGGTGTAAGTAATGATATTTTTTGTGTGCTTTGTGGATAGTGGCATTATTTGTACTTCATAAAGTTAAATTTTGTATACTAAAAAAAAATTCCTGTGTAGATGAAGAAGGAAAATAGGGTTATTTTGGCACTTTAAAATATACTGTATATCTAGTTTACATTTATTCTATAAATATATATGCATAGTTAGAACACTATGGTATTTATATATTCTATCATATATTTTATATTATGTATTTAAATATGCTTGTTTACATATTTAATACATTTATTGTATTTTTATAATTATATTTTTATACATTTATATTTTCATTGTATATATATATTACACACATATATAGATTATATTTAGCAACTAAAGACTAAAAATAATGAGAAATACAGAATATATTTATTTTTGGATAAAGTGAATTTGTATATATATATATGAATAGATAATAGATGTTACCAAAGTATTTATATATCTGATAGGCATTGTTGCTTCAATAAAACAGGCAACCATTCTACTAGTAAACATTATGCTTTAAGATAATCTGAAAAGATACAAAGAAAATTTTAAAAATCAACTATCCATCCAATAATACAATAAATATAATAAGAATTGGATATTTTGAATTCACATATTACTCACAAATAGTCAAGCTAAATGCTTAACTTCTGTTAAGCAAGGTTTATTTGTTAGTTCTTTTTAAATGAAATAGTTTTAAAGAAAATATAAAGAAATAGGACATGTGTAACAAATATTTAATTTTCTTCTGTAGTAAAGTGGTATGAAAGGTAATATTGCATAATAGCTTCAATAACTCTGGAAATATGTGAATGAACCAAAAAATGCTGTATTTGTACATGAGCACAATAGAATACAGATTCAAAGGCTAAGGAATATATAATATGCAATATTATTGAAAATTTTAGATTTGGGAAAATTTAACTTTGTTTAAGAAATGGAATTTGCTAGTACTAATATCTTCTTTTAAACTGAAACTGGCTAAGCATTGATAATTTCTGGCCAAGTTCTATGTTTCTGGCATTAGTAGGCCTCCATTTGTAAAACAATGTCATAGGGTTCATGTAGACAGATGGATAAATGAACAAAAGCAAAATAACATCCTAAGTTTTCTCCTTATTTGGCCTTCTGCTAAATGGAACTGTATTTCTCTAGAAAACTGAAAAAATATATCCTGGCATAAATTTAACACTTCCTATGTCAACTTTCTCTCTGAATATATCTTCTCTATTGTATCTGAATTTCATAAAATAATTATTTTAGAAACTTGTTCAAAATGACTATTTACACAAGTCCTCTCATTATATAAATTATTCCTTGGTATAAAGTTACATCTATATTTACTAAATTGTTTGTATGGGCTCCCAAAATTCCTATGTTGAAGTCCTAAAACACAATACCTCAGAATGTGACAATATCTGGAGAGTCTTTAAAGATAAAATTAGGTCATTAGGGAAAGCCCTAACCCAATCTGAATGGCATCCTTATAAGAAGAGATTAGGACACAGACATGTACAGAGGGTAGACCATGCAAAGACACAAGGAGGCGACAGCCATTCACATGCAAGGAAAAGGCTTCTGAGAAAAACTACAGACACATTGACTGTGGATTTCTAGCTTCCAGAATTGTGAAAAAATATATTTCTATTGTTTAAGCCACCCAGTCTGTGGTAGTCTGTTACGGCAGCCCTAGAAAACTCATGTATCTGTGATAAAGAAAATTTGGTATTTTGATCCTCACTGTACGCTGTTTTCAACACAATTTGATTATGTATGTGTAGTCCTAAATAATGAGGTTTAAGTAATTGGGTCAGCAGTATATCAATAAGTTCAGTTAGTTATAGATAGACTAAGGACTGTCTCAGGGTAAAGAAGACATAATCATTTGAAAGTTTCATGACTATCTATTCAGTGAATTAAAAGTTTAATACTTGACATTCTGTGTTGTCAGAAAAACTGATTTCCATATCTGACACAAAGCAAACATCCTCTTTTGTAAAACAGTAATGATACATACTTCATGTGATTATTATGAGAATGAAACAAGGTATTTGTGAAAACACCTTGAAGATTACTGATCATATAATCAATGATCGATGAGCTGAGCTGAAAAAGATACCTTCTTATTTACCAGGCCTACTTAACCAATAAATGAAA
Organism: Manis pentadactyla; assembly: GCF_030020395.1. Lineage (NCBI taxonomy): Eukaryota > Metazoa > Chordata > Mammalia > Pholidota > Manidae > Manis > Manis pentadactyla. Next base: position 24,853,006 of record NC_080023.1, read on the forward strand.
AATCACAAGAGGAGAATTCTCTTATGTAGGAAATTCACTTGCAAGAGCATAGAAGACAGAATGGAAGAGGTCTATACCACAATATGAATGCATGTTAAAGGTCTCACTTATAATAAAAGCAGTTATAAAGGGAAGGAATTTTATTATTTTCGAGGAGCAATCAAGAGACCTCACTTCTTAGACTGGGAGCCATGTGTTAGGTACTAGAGGACCTATAGATTAGGTAGTTAGTGGGTAGATTATAGAAGCAGAAACAGGATTTAGAAATAATGTAGGAGAAAACATGATTCTCCTGAGGAGAATAACATACTGCAAATAGCGCTTTAAAAAAATTTGTCTGACAGTGCAGCCTGTGCATTTCCTTGAGATTTTAGCTTTATGCTTGTAAATCAAGGATAATGAAATATGACTTATGGGGAAATTGGGAGGATTAATTACAGCAGCTAATGTTTGTAAAGAGCTTAAATAAATGCTGAATTCAAAATCTTATTGCATTTGAGTTCAGAGCATTTGCATTCTTCCCCTGGTGAATTTCTATTTACTTTTTTCCATAGTTACTTCAGATTGAGCTCTAATAAAAGTGATTTCTGAGAACATGGCACCTGAATAGAGCAACTGGAGGGTCAGACCACCTCCGCAGTGTAAGAAAGGTCAAATTTCCATGGAGCAAGGTCACTAAGAAGATGTTCTAAGAGACACAGACAGCCTTCAAATGTTTTTTTCACTAATCATTCACCCCCTCACTTTTTAATTATCAGACTCCTGAGGAAAAGTTCAGATATCTGTATATAATCATCAACAGCTAACTGTAGGAGTAATCCAGAACTGATTAAGGAATCATAATTGTTTCTTAAATTTTTCCTCTAAATTTGATTATAATTAACGGTGCACCTTGTTTTGGAATGAACAAAATCATTTATACAAAGAAATTAAGAAATGTGTGATATACAAGCTATACACATGAATCATTTTGATATATAAAATATATGAGTCCCTAGAAAATCAATACTCATTGGTTCATGGATTTTTTTTTCACTGTCAGATCATATTTATTAAAAATTTTTCTCTGGAAATTCAGAAACTTAAATCCCTGCTCTTCCACTTAATGACTCTTTTACCAATAATGATATTATTCCTTTATGCAATGATTATGGAGATATAGTATTTGGCAGGCAATATTCATGGCAGGCCTAGATATGAATGGGTAAGTAGGACTAAAATGGAAATTTAAAAAGAAATTTAATCTTTACACACATCTGTTATTTTTTTACAACGGGTGTCCATTACATTTATGATAAAAACTATTAAAACTGAATTAAGTACCATCATCTTTGTCCTCATTAAGACTTTCTTGATAATACTGCCTTCATTTCATCTTGGACTCTTCCAACTAAGTCATCCCCATGTATTTACTCTCTCAATAATACTTGCCTTTTCATTATTAACGTGTCACAAAAGGTCATCCTCCCTATTCTATCCCTACTTTTACTATGGTAATCAAGGCCCAAAATTTGCCATAATTATAGCAAGTAGATAGCTGAGAGCTGTCAAATTTGCTTTCTCTCCCTTATCTCTCATCCTACTCAGTCTTTATTACCATGCTCTCTGCTAAATGTAAAGAATACTGGAATGGTTGAATGAAGGGTTGATTCCAAGTTTCAGCTTTATCACTTACTATCTTTATGACCTTGTTAATATCACTTAAAAACACTAGGTTTTATTACTGTCAGCTTGAAAAGACAGAGATAGTACCAGGATATTGCTATTTCCCTGTTACCATAACATTTTTTAACTCAATCCTTTTAAATATCTAGACTGGATTGATACCATGTTTATTATCACCTAAGCTTCTCTTTTTCTTCACAATTCCATCTTTGTGTGTTTTGCTCTAAGAAGCAGTTTAACTTCACCACAAGTCTTTCCTCCATTTGTAACAGAAAGAAACTGAATTAAATTCCTGGATTTAAAATTCAATACTAACATTAACTGGACAATGAACTGGAGAAGCCCCTGATACCTTGCAACCATTAAAAGGTGGCAGTCTCTTTTTGCTCTATTTTTCTGAGTTTTAGAATCAAGAGATAATACAGAAAGCTAATTCTATGGAACCCACAATGTCCTGTCCCAGGATACTGAGGAGGAACCAATAAGAACAAAAAGCAATTGAATTGGCACAAGAATGTCTGCTAGGATCCTTGCAAGTTGCTATTTTATGTCTGTGGTCACGAACACTACAGCCTCTTCCATGATTAAAGCCCTGAGTTTCTTGTGCTTCAGGAGGACAGTGGTTCTTTAAGGCATGAACCCTCACTTGCTAGAAAATTAATAAACTATTCCTTTCCTTTCCTCAAAACCTTCTCATGTGTTTGGTGATTTGATTTCAAAAACAAGGACCAGTTTTCAGTAATATAGTTACCTCATTGAACATATATTTGTATACTTGTCTACATAATTTTTACCTCATTTCAACATACTATTTGCTCTTTTCCTTAGTCTTCTACAGCAATGCAGACCATACCTCTCTTCTTAAGTACAAAAGTTTTCCACAAAACATCCCATAAAAATTCAACATAGTCAACATTGTAGTATATTCCCATTTCAAAACTACTGAGATGAACAATGAAATCATCTTGCTGGCTATACTAACCTTAATTCATTATGCTGGGCTAAGGAGGGATGTGGCTTCCCCTAAAACACAATATGACTAAGTACTTAAAACCAAGGTTCTCTACCAAGGAAAAAGGTGAAAGGTTTTAGAAGTGAGGTAATATGTTGTTTGAGATAACACATACTATGTGCTACTAACATGTTCCAAAACCCTTTATCAAACAGTTTTGAGAGGTTAAAGGGGAGAAATAGAATTTATAACTGCATCATTTTTCACTGGAAGGATATTTGGGCTGGATATAGAAGTAACGGATTTTGTTTCTGACTCTATTTTTAAAGACTGCCTGCAAAATCTTTGCATCTGTTTTATTGTCTTTATCCTCATGTATTAATTAATGTCTTAAGTAAAGGAGACTTAGTTAACCACATGTTTCTGATTTGGTATTTGTATGAGAAGTACTATTCATCAAGATTGAAAATATCATTGGGAAGATAAATCTATAGTTGACAACCAAATGCTTGAAGAAATATTAAATGTGTAGAACCTGCCCAAATTAGAGTTAATAGGCAATTAGAATATTGATTGCTGTATGGTCCAGCACAGATGTATTAGAAAAGTAAATATTTAGAGTTTTTTTATGAAAGTATGTAATATTTGAGGCCACTGGGCAGGGATGAGTTATTATTCAAGAGAGAATGGATACAGATACAGATACAAGTAACATGAACATGGAGGTATGGACAGAGTTAATGAATACCTTACAAACTTTGTTACATGCCTATATATATATACTTGCTTTTAAAAAAAATAATAATATTTCAGTTAGGAATTATCTTGGTATTTTTAATTCTGTTTTATCTTTTTCTTTCATCCTTTTCTTGACAAGCATACACAACTGATATTTTGAGGGATGATTTTTTCTTTAATGAGTATCAGAAATATGTTTTTGAAAAATATTTGCAGATCAACAATTTTGCCAATCACATTTCTTAGTGATGTTTTCATTGAAATTCTCATTTTGCTTGCTTTTGACCTGATTATACCACTTTTCTTATGTCTTAGTTACAAAATGTAATAAAACATGATGCAATAATAAGTGTAGAAATTGGGAAAAGTAAGGTTAAAAACAGGTCAACTAGTTTATAGAGATTAAAAATCAAATAATGAAATTATGAATATCTTCATAACTAAACAAAAATTTAAACATGTCTACCACTAAATTTTGTAGGAAATAAAAAACTAGTTCTGATTAATGCTTTCACATTTAATTTTGAACTTTCCTATCATCATACATTTATAATTTATGACATACAATATTTTGTTAAACAACATTATTTCATTCTTGTGAGTTATTTGTAAAGAACTCTATATCCATGCAGAAAGACACTAAAAGATAGAAATTCATCCATCTCTCCAGCCATTCATTTGAAAATGTTACAACTTTACAAGTATTAGGGAGACAAACATGTTCATTTGTTTTCTTTCTTCAAGGACTTCCCAGCAGACTACCTAACAGTTTAGATATTATTTGTTGAATAAAAGAATAAATAACAGTTATAAGAATAAATCCATCCTTACACTATGAAATATAATTATGTGTTAAGTTCTATAATAAATGTCTGAATAAATTACTATGCAGACACTGTGTGTTTATAAGAAGGATTTATGGGAGGATATAACCACTGAAAAATCAAAAACTCATGTAAGGCATATATACAGTATTTAAAGATGTGAATAAAACTAAAAGTGATGAATTAATAACTGAGTATAGTTAATACTTGGTCCAAAATAGTTTGTGAAAGAAGCCCTTTTTAAAAAATATTTGTGTGTCTGCTACAATTTTATAAGTCTTGCACTTCATAGAAACATTGTGGTATAGGCAAAAAATTTGCTTGGAGAGAGAATTACAGCAAATAAAATAGATTTACTATACACATAATGGGTCCAATAAGTTTCTAACAAGAAAAAGTAGTTTGTAAAACCTACAAGTGTTGCATGAATAGGAAATAGCATTCATTAGTCAAAGGAAATGTGTACTTGGAAAATTTTACTACAGGAGGAAGAAAAAACTCCTACTTGTCCCATGAATATACGAATTATTCTCACTGCAGATATGTGAGTACTTATGTCAAGGCTTTCTGTTTTCCTTGATTTTAAAAGTCTGTGATGATATCCCTTTGTATTGTGACTATACATAGGATATCAGCTCACCAACTATTCTCGAGTATCATTAAATAGATTGAATGAAGAAAGCTCTTTTTAATAAAGTGAACATGATTCTTTTTCATTAATTGTATTAAACAAAATCCTCTCTTGGGACTGAGTCATTAAATTTATCCTCTCAACCTAGAAAGTAGAGCTACTAGACATTCAACTTGATCAATACAAATGTACAATTAAGGTAATTCAGATCTAAATACTTTCCCTATTCAAATGCTATTTGGCTTATTTGATATATCAAGGCTGCTATAACAAGAATGGAGGCATATATTTTGCTTTGTACATATTTCAAAGACAAGCAAAAATGAGACTTATAACTGTTGCCTAAACTTATTTTAACTTGTTTTAGCTAACTTTATTCAAGGTTCCCAAAGATGGGTATAATGGAATACCTAACCCCCAAAGAACTTAAATATCACTGAATATGATAAGAGAAAACATCTTATCTACGATCTGCAAATTGTAGAAAGTCTCTACAATCAAGTTAGATAGATATAAGATCACAAAGGTCTCTGCTAAATCACAGAAGAAGGCTTTTTGTTTCCTTTTGACTTCTTTTTTTCCTTTTGGTAAGAGGAGAGGGGACATAGAAATTCAAAGAGATCACTGTTCAAAGTCACTGAAAGCATTAAAACCAAATTAGTCATTACAAAGCATAGCTATTAGAATATGCCCTTTGTCCAAATAAAAAAGCCTTTATTGGCTTCCTGTTAACCTCACAAATGAGTGAGGGGCATTTTGAAAACACAGAAATCAGGTAGGAAGAATGTCAGGAAGGAAACCTCCCAAGAAGAAGAGCCAAAAATGCAGGAAGCTTTGAAATGATTAATGAATTTTATGGTATTTCAAGGTTAAAACAAAGTGCTTGAAAAAAATTGTTTAATGTTATGCCATTTCATATACAGGAATCTTACAAGAGTATAATACCTCTGTCCCCATTTATAATTAGAAAATAGTTATTTTGAGTTGCTGCCCAATCATCTTACAACACTTCTACCTTTGTTTTACTTGGGGCATCCTTTAAAATAATCACTTAGAGCTGAGCCTGGGGAAAGTTAGTGACGCCCACACCTACCACTTTATCAGTGGTAGGTGCTGCCCAACTCTCTATATCCTGCTCCCTCCTGACCTGAGCCAGAGGACTTCCCTCCACTCACTTTATTTCACCCCTTCAAAAGCCTCCACTCCCAGTTCTGGGATTTGTAAAAAATAAATCTTGTGACTTTAATTCCCTTGTGTGTATACTGAAATTATACCTCAAACTGGACCCAAGGTTTTCATTTTCCCAAGATGGAGGAGTTTAGATGCTGAGGGAGCTACCTGCCAACTCCATGTGGGGGGCTTGTGCTTTCCCATACAGTAGGTCACAATCTGCCTATTTTGTATTCAATACACTGGCTATGGGCCACTCGACACACCATGTTCTGTTGTGTCCAGTCATTTTATTTCTACATACTGACATTATGACCCATAATACAACTTGTCACTTTTTTATTAAGCAAATATAATTTAAATAAACTTTTAGATGAGGAAAAAAATCAAATTCATATGTATAACAGTTCTAGTACTCTCCATTCCTTTTTGTCTATCAAAATTTCCATCTGAAATCATTTGCTGTTAGCCTGCAAAACATCTTTAAACAGCCCTTGCAGTATAGGGGTACCAAGTACTTGTTTTCATTTTGTTCTATTTTCCATTCATTTTTGAAGGATATTTTGAGTATATATAGAAGTCTCATTGGCATTTTTACCCCCAGCAGTTTAAATATGTCATTCTGTTCTCTTTCAAAATGTCCTTTTCTGGGCTGAAGAGTTCACAGTGATTATTATTTTTGTTTCCTTCCATGTGATGTAAAGAGGCTCTAATTGTAAGGGCTTCCTTCTTTTTTTTTTTTTTGGCTTTTTTCCCCTTTGCTTACATGTGTGATTGTTTTTATCATTGTTTTTTGGTAACTTGATTATTATGTGCATTGTCATTTTCATGAAATTCAGAAAAATTTTATCATTATTTCTTCAAATAATTTCTTCAATTTCCTGTAATTCTCACTTTTATTTTCATCTATATGAAATAACTCAGGATCTTCATGATATTCTATAACTCAATTTCTCTTAAACTTCATTTTTTTCCAGCCATTTTTTTCTCTCTCTCTTCTTAAGTTTGATCAGTTTCTACTGCTATGTTCTCAAATTCACCGATCTTTCCTATCAAGTGTCTTATAGTCCTGTGAGCCAAGCTAGATTTTTTTTTAATTGTAGATATTTTCTTATCCAGAAGCTATATTTGATTTTATATAGTTGCTATCTTTCCTCATTATATTTATAATATTTATTTCACTACCTAAAAATCTTAGCATAAAAAAAAAAAAAAGAAAAAAATCTGGAGGGGATCGGAAGATGGCGGCATGAGTAGAGCAGTGGAAATCTCCTCCTAAAACCACATATATCTATGAAAATATAACAAAGAAAACTCTTCCTAGAATAAAGACCAGAGGACACAGAACAATATCCAGACCACATCCGCACCTGAGAGAACCCAGCGCCTCGTGAAGGAGGTAAGATACAAGCCCCGGCCCCGCGGGAGCCGAGCGCCCAACCCCCAGCTCCCGGCGGGAGAAGAATAGGCAGAGCAGGAGGGAGACGGAGCCCAGGGCTGCCGAACACCCAGCCCCAGCCATCCGGGCCAGAGCGCAGACACAGTGCGTGCGCAGGGAGCCCTGGATACTAGGGAATCAGGGCAGCAAGAACAGTGAGTGGGCACCGGAGCTGGGCGCCGGAGGACATAAGAAAAGCAAGCGACCAAGTTTTTTTTTTTTTCTGTTTTGTTTTGGCGAGCGCTTTTTGGAAGTCTTAAAGGAATAGGGATCCCAATACTAGGGAAACAGAGAAGCAAGACCGGTGAGCAGATGCCTGAGGCTGGCGCCGGAGAATAAAGAAAAACGAGTGGCAACCTTTTTTTTTTTTTTGTGTGTGGTCGTTTTGTTTTGGCGGGTGCTTTTTGGAAGTCTTAAAGGGACAGGACGGGACACTTAATCCAGAGGTAGGGAATCCAGGGATCTCTGGGCACCCTAACCCCTGGGCTGCAGGGAGCAGGGAGGCCCCTTACAGAGATAAATAGCCTCCCAGCTGCTCCCCCTCCAACATGACTCCACCACTTAGGAGTAGCTGCCTGAGCCAGGCCACGCCCACAGCAACAGCAGAGATAAACAGCAGAGATAGTAGCCGGGCAGGAAGCAGAAACCCTGTCTGTGCACAGCTACCCAGCACAGGCCACTAGAGGTCACTGTTCTCCCAGGAGAGGAGGGCCACAAACCAACAAGAAGGGAAGATCTTCCAGGCATCACTCGTCCCAGCTCTGCAAACTATTCCTATCACCATGAAAAGGCAAAGCTACAGGCAGACGAAGATCACAGAGACAACACCAGAGAAGGAAACACACCTAACCAGTCTTCCTGAAAAAGAATTCAAAATAAGAATCATAAACATGCTGACAGAGATGCAGAGAAATACGCAAGAGATATGGGATGAAGTCCGGAGGGAAATCACAGATGCCAGAAAGGAGATTGCAGAAATGAAACAAACGCTGGAAGGGTTTATAAGCAGAATGGATAGGATGAAAAAGGCCATTGATGGAATTGAAACCAGGGAACAGGAACGCATAGAAGCTGACATAGAGAGAGACAAAAGGATCTCCAGGAATGAAACAATGTTAAGAGAACTGTGTGACCAATCCAAAAGGAACAATATCCGTATTATAGGGGTTCCAGAAGAAGAATAGAGAGGAAAAGAGATGGAAAGTATCTTAGAAGAAATAATTGCTGAAAACTTCCCCAAACTGGGGGAGGAAATAATCGAACAGACCACGGAAATACACAGAACCCCCAACAGAAAGGATCCAAGGAGGACAACACCAAGACACATAATAATTAAAATGGCAAAGATCAAGGACAAAGAAAGAGTTTTAAAGGCAGCTAGAGAGAAAAAGGTCACCTATAAAGGAAAACCCATCAGGCTAACAACAGACTTCTCGACAGAAACCCTACAGGCCAGAAGAAAATGGCATGATATATTTAATACAATGAAACAGAAGGGCTTTGAACCAAGGATACTGTATCCAGCACGACTATCATTCAAATATGACAGTGGGATTAAACAATTCCCAGACAAACAAAAGCTGAGGGAATTTGCTTCCCACAAACCACCTCTACAGAACATCTTACAGGGACTGCTCTAGATGGGAGCACTCCTAGAAAGAGCACAGCACAAAACACCCAACATATGAAGAATCGAGGAGGAGGAATAAGAAGGGAGAGAAGAAAAGAATCTCCAGACAGTGTATATAACAGCTCAATAAGCTAGCTAAGTTAGGCAGTAAGATACTAAAGAGGCTAACCTTGAACCTTTGGTAACCACAAATTTAAAGCCTGCAATGCAATAAGTTCATATCTTTCAATAGTCACCCTAAATGTTAATGGGCTGAATGCACCAATCAAAAGACATAGAGTAATAGAATGGATAAAAAAGCAAGATCCATCTACATGCTGCTTACAAGAAACTCACCTCAAACCCAAAGACATGTACAGACTAAAAGTCAAGGGATGGAAAAACATATTTCAAGTAAACAACAGCAAGAAGAAAGCAGGGGTTGCAGTACTAATATCAGACAAAATAGACTTCAAAACAAAGAAAGTAACAAGAGATAAAGAAGGACACTATATAATGATAAAGGGCTCAGTCAAACAAGAGGATATAACCATTATAAATATATATGCACCCAACACAGGAGAATCAGCATATGTGAAACAAATACTAACAAAATTAAAGGGGGAAATAGGCTGCAATGCATTCATTTTAGGAGACTTCCACACACCACTCACCCCAAAGGATAGATCCACCTGGCAGAAAATAAGTAAGGACACGGAGGCACTGAACAACACAATAGAAAAGACGGACCTAATAGACATCTATAGAACTCTACATCCAAAAGCAACAGGGTATACATTCTTCTCAAGTGCACATGGAACATTCTCCAGAATAGACCACATAGTAGGCCACAAAAAGAGCCTCAGAAAATTCCAAAAAATTGAAATCTTACCAACCAACTTTTCAGACCACAAAGGCATAAAACTAGAAATAAACTGTACAAAGAAAGCAAAGAGGCTCACAAACACATGGAGGCTTAACAACATGCTCCTAAATAATCAGTCGATCAATGACCAAATCAAAATGGAGATCCAGCAATATATGGAAACAAATGACAACAACAACACTAAGCCCCAACTTCTGTGGGACACAGCAAAAGCAGTATTAAGAGGAAAGCATATAGCAATCCAAGCATATTTAAAAAAGGAAGAACAATCCCAAATGAATGGTCTAATGTAACAATTATCGAAATTGGAAAAAGAAGAACAGATGAGGCCTAAGGTCAGCAGAAGGAGGGACATAATAAAGATCAGAGAAGAAATAAATAAAATTGAGAAGAATAAAACAATAGCAAAAATCAATGAAACCAAGAGCTGGTTCTTCGAGAAAATAAACAAAATAGATAATCCTCTAGCCAGACTTATTAAGAAGAAAAGAGAGTCAACACAAATCAACAGTATCAGAAATGAGAAACGAAAAATCATGAAGGACCCCACAGAAATACAAAGAATTATTAGAGAATACTATGAAAACCTATATGCTAACAAGCTGGGAAACCTAGGAGAAATGGATAACTTCCTAGAAAAATACAACCTTCCAAGAATGACCCAGAAAGAAACAGAAAATCTAAACAGACCAATTACCAGCAAAGAAATTGAAGCGGTAATCAAAAAACTACCAAAGAACAAAACCCCCAGGCCAGATGGATTTACCTCGGAATTTTATCAGACATACAGGGAAGACATAATACCCATTCTCCTTAGAGTTTTCCAAAAAATAGAGGAGGAGGGGATACTCCCAAACTCATTCTATGAAGCTAACATCACCCTAATACCAAAACCAGGCAAAGACCCCACCAAAAAAGAAAACTACAGACCAATATCCCTGATGAACGTAGATGCAAAAATACTCAACAAAATATTAGCAAACCGAATTCAAAAATACATCAAAAGGATCATACACCATGACCAAGTGGGATTCATCCCAGGGATGCAAGGATGGTACAACATTCGAAAGTCCATCAACATCATCCACCACATCAACAAAAAGAAAGACAAAAACCACATGATCATCTCCACAGATGCTGAAAAAGCATTTGACAAAGTTCAACATCCATTCATGATAAAAACTCTCAGCAAAATGGGAATAGAGAGCAAGTACCTCAACATAATAAAGGCCATCTATGATAAACCCACAGCCAACACTATATTGAACAGCAAGAACCTGAAAGCATTTCCTCTGAGATCGGGAACTAGACAGGGATGCCCACTCTCTCCACTGTTATTTAACATAGTACTGGAGGTCCTAGCCACGGCAATCAGACAAAACAAAGAAATACAAGGAATCCAGATTGGTAAAGAAGAAGTGAAACTGTCACTATTTGCAGATGACATGATACTGTACATAAAAAACCCTAAAGACTCCACCCCAAAACTACTAGAACTGATATCGGAATACAGCAAAGTTGCAGGATACAAAATCAACACACAGAAATCTGTGGCTTTCCTATATACTAACAATGAACCAACAGAAAGAGAAATCAGGAAAACAACTCCATTCACAACTGCATCAAAAAAAATACCTAGGAATAAACCTAACCAAGGAAGTGAAAGACTTATACTCTGAAAACTACAAGTCACTCTTAGGAGAAATTAAAGGGGACACTAACAGATGGAAACTCATCCCATGCTCGTGGCTAGGAAGAATCAATATCGTCAAAATGGCCGTCCTGCCCAAAGCAATATACAGATTTGATGCAATCCCTATGAAACTACCAGCAACATTCTTCAATGAACTGGAACAAATAATTCAAAAATTCATATGTAAACACTAAAAACCCCGAATAGCCAAAGGAATCCTGAGAAAGAAGAAAAAAGTAGGGGGGATCTCACTCCCCAACTTCAAGCTCTACTATAAAGCCATATTAATCAAGACAATATGGTACTGGCACAAGAGGAGAGCCGCAGACCAATGGAACAGACTAGAGAATCCAGACATTAACCTAGACATATAAGGTCAATTAATATTTGATAAAGGAGCCATGGACATACAATGGTGAAATGATAGTCACTTCAACAGATGGTGCTGGCAAAACTGGACAGCTACATGTAGGAGAATGAAACTGGACCATTGTCTAACCCCATATACAAAAGTAAACTCAAAATGGATCAAAGACCTGAATGTAAGCCATGAAACCATTAAACTCTTGGAAGAAAACATAGGCAAAAACCTCTTAGACATAAACATGAGTGACCTCTTCTTGAACATATCTCCCCGGGCAAGGAAAACAACAGCAAAAATGAATAAGTGGGACTATATTAAGCTGAAAAGCTTCTGTACAGCAAAAGACACCATCAATAGAACAAAAAGGAACCCTACAGTATGGGAGAATATATTTGAAAATGACACATCCGATAAAGGCTTGACGTCAGGAATATATAAAGAGCTCACACGCCTCAACAAACAAAAAACAAATAACCCAATTAAAAAATGGGCAGAGGAACTGGACAGTTCTCCAAAAAAGAAATACAGATGGCCAACAGACACATGAAAAGATGCTCCACATCGCTAATTATCAGAGAAATGCAAATTAAAACTACAATGAGGTATCACCTCACACCAGTAAGAATGGCAGCCATCCAAAAGACAGAGAACAACAAATGTTGGCGAGGCTGTGGAGAAAGGGGAACCCTCCTACACTGCTGGTGAGAATGTAAGTTAGATCAACCATTGTGGAAAGCAGTATGGAGGTACATCAAAATGCTCAAAACAGACCTACCATTTGACCCAGGAATTGCACTCCTAGGAATTTACCCTAAGAATGCAGCAATCAAGAATGAGAAAGATCAGTGCACCCCTATGTTTATCACAGCACTATTTACAATAGCCAAGAATTGGAAGCAACCTAAATGTCCATCTGTAGATGAATGGATAAAGAAGAGGTGGTACATATACACAATGGAATACTACTCAGCCATAAGAAAAGGGCAAATCCTACCATTTTCAGCAGCATGGATGGAGCTGGAGTGTATTATGCTCAGTGAAACAAGCCAAGCGGAGAAAGAGAAATACCAAATGATTTCACTTATCTGTGGAATATAAGAACAAAGGAAAAACTGAAGGAACAAAACAGCAGCAGAATCACAGAACTCAAGAATGGACTAACAGGTACCAAAGGGAAAGGTACTGGGGAGGATGGGTGGGTGGGGAGTGATAAGGGGGGGGAGAAGTAGGGGGGTTTTAAGATTAGCATGCATGGGGGGTAGGAGAAAAGGGAGGGCTGTACAACACAGAGAAGGCAAGTAGGGATTCTACAACATTTTGCTATGCTGATGGACAGTGACTGTAAAGGGGTTTATAGGGGGAACCTGGTATAGGGGAGAGCCTAGTAAACATAATATTCGTCATGTAAGTGTAGATTAGTGATACCAAAAAAAAAAAAAGGGCAGTTCCTGTGTAGTAACCTCCAATGAGTTCTACACAAGAGTATAAAGGGCATATAAAAATGTAGGCAAAGGGTCTGTTTGTGTTTATACAGAGGATCAAAGCCTAATTGGGCTACCCCGAAAATGAACTAAGATACTATATGAAAAAGAACTTCCAACATCAGCACTCTCTGGAAGACTCATGCCAGAAGATGATCATCAAAAAACCCCAACAAAGATCCACGCACTGCTACAGCTGTAGATGCACTCATCCCACCAGTTCCTGGACTTGCCATAGGAATGAGGAAGGAGATATCTAAGCTGGCCTGTGCATACAGTAAAACAACAAATTTGACTGGATCTACACTGTTGGAACTCAATCAAGAATTAGGAGAAGTGCAAATTGTAGTGCTCCAAAATCTTACAACTACAGACTATTTACTGTTAAAAGAACATAAGGGATGTGAACATTCCCCAGGAATGGGTTGTTTTAATTTGTCTGATTTCTCTCAGACTGTTCAAGTTCAGTTGGACAATATCCACCATATCATAGATAAGTTTTCACAAATGCCTAAGGTGCCTAACTGGTTTTCTTGGTTTCACTGGAGATGGCTGGTAATTACAGATATGCTTTGGTTATGTAACTATACTCCTATTATGTTAATGTGTGTGCACAATTTAAGTAGTAGCTTAAAACCTATACATGCTGAAGTTACTCTACAAGAAGATATGTCAAAGAAATAATCAATCTTCCCATGTTTTCTGCTGCCTGCTACTTCTATAGCTTTTCTTCTTCCTTCCTAATTACAACCCTTAAATAGAATTCGTGCCTCATATCAAATTTACCGAGTATCATAATTCTTCCAAGTGGTAAAGATACCTCAAAACAAATGCTGGGCATAGAAGCTACAGGGCATAAATATGCAAAGTAATAAAAAGCTAACCATTTCAATCAGTAAGGCTTCTCTCTCACTTACCAACTTTACATTTCCCTGTATGGCCCCGGAAGATGACTGGTTAGCCAGAGACGGGTAAGATTCCTCAAGGGAGGAACAACCTAAGACAGGCACAGTTGCAGGGGGGCCATCAGGTGAGAAATTGGGGATCAACAGAGGTGAGGCTTAGAACCTCACCCCCCCGTTCTGAGAGAAATCTTCTGCATACATGGATGTTTTATTGCCCTTGTCTAGCTTGGATTAACACATAGTCTACAGGCACACACCTGATCATCTACATTTTCTCTCTTACAACACTAAACTATGTTTTCTACCTTTATCTTGTATCTACCTACCACTTCAGCATTTTATTAAAAATAATAATAATAAAGAGAGAAATGTGGTATCCACATATAAATCAAGTATAAAAATCAAATGAGTATTCATATTTGAACTGACTGGTTATAGTTCATAATGCATGAGCAAAACCGAAGGTTTCTGTGATAGCTGCCCTTGTACTGTTCACCATGTAAGAATTTATTCACTATGTAAGAATTTGTTCTCCATGTAAGAACTTGTTTGTTATGCCTCAGAAGATTGGAGACTGAAGAAAATTAGGCTTTGGGTGGATTAATGATTGTGCATTGAGCATTGACTCCCCTATACAGAATTTTATTGTTGTTAACAACCATTTGATCAATAAATATGAGAGATGCCCTCACAAACAAACAAACAAACAAAAAAAGTACACACTTCCAATAGTAAAATAAATAAGTAACTGGGATGTAATGTATAGTATAAGGAATATAGTCAAAATACTGTAACAACTTGGTATGCTGATAGCTGGTACCTAGAATTATCATGTATATAAATGTTGAATCACTATGTTGTAGACCTGAAAGTAATGTAATGTAATACTGTGTGTCAACTACCCTTCAATAAAAAATAATTATGTCCAAAAAAAAAAAAAATCTGATTATTCATCTTTGTCAGTTCTAGCTCTTTTAATTGGTTGTTTTTTCTCTTGGTGATAGGTCATACCTTTTCACTTCTTTGTCATATTTAGTAATATTTAATTGTGTGCTAGAAATTGTAAATATTTCACTTTCCATCAATTTTTTTTCAGAGTATTGGGTTTTGTTTGTTAATTGTGGTTTGGTTTGTATACCAAGCAATTTTCTAGAAGATCAGATTGATCTTTATGTTTTATGTGAGTCAAACATAGATTTTAATCTAGGCACCAGGGCTGGTTAAGCCTTCAGATTTCATCATACAAGCTAGCAAAGTACTCGTGCAAGCCATTTAATACAATAGCATGAAGGAATGAATGAGACAGCTATGATTATAAAAAATAGTAGAGTAATTGGTAGAAAAAGAGATATCTCAATTCTCCTAAATAACGAAAGCTACAACATTGAAAACAAAGACTAATGCTATCATCATCAGAAACCATGTCATTCCAAAGATGAAATGAAGCACTTATTCAGAAAATCACTTTGAATATCTACTTCAATTGCAGTATGTATAGACAAATTCAAAAAGAGAATTACCATAATAATGAAAGATGAGTAAAGGGATTTTCTCTGGTTTTATAAAATCAGAATAAAGGAGGAGGAACAAGGGAAGAGAAGAAGGAAGCAGAAGGACAGAAAGGGAGAGATCATAAGAGGAGGAGATGGTTCCCACATGAAACTGTAGCCCCTCAAGTAGGTGTTTCAGGATGCTAAGTGCTACAGGCTAAATATTTATTGCCCCCTAAAATTCATATCTTAAGACTTAGCCCCTAATATAGTGGTATTTGGAAGTAGAGCTTTGGTGAGGTGATTAAGTCATGAGGATGAAGCCCTCATGATTAGTGTCTTATAGGAGAGGCCCCATAGAGCTGCCTCACTTGCTCTGCCAGGTGAGGTACCTAATGTTGGCCTTCCCAGCCTCTAGAGCTTTGAGAAATATATTTCTATTGCTTCAAGCCATTAGTCTATCATATTTTTTTATAGCAGTGCAAATGGACTAAGACATTAGGATGGCCACAAAAAAGTGCCACAGACTGGATGGCTTACATAAAATAAATTTATTTTTTTAGTTTTGGAGGTTAGTTGTCTGAAATCATGGTTTTACAAGGGGATCTTCTCCCTGTGTCATTACATTGTCTTCCCTCTGTACATGTCTGTGTCTGAAATACCTGTTTCATAAGGATACCAATCATATTGTATTAAGACCTACCTTAATAACCTCAGTTGAATTTAATTACCTCTTGAAAGACCCAGTCTGCTATCTCCAATGCATTCATATTCTCACTATAGGTTAAGACTTTAAAATATGTTATGGGAAACAATTTAGCACATTACTGGAGATAATGTATTTGAGGCCAAAGTCTATATTCCCTATGAATCTGTACCTTCCATAGAGCAAATCAATAGGATTTTTCACATAGACATATCAAATGATTATGACCTGATGTATATTTTATAATCTTTATGAAATGTATAGCTGTATAATGGCATGCATTTAATTATTTTATTGAACATATAGCCTGTAAAAATTATAGATTTCCATTTAAAGTGGGAAGTAGTTTTTCATTAACTAATTTTGACTAATTAAATAGCTTATAAAATAATATTTTTTCATTTTCAAGACTTACTGCAGATTTTTCATGTTTTTAGATGGCTTAGGGAATTTAATGTAAGCAGCTCAGTTTAAGGTTTATAGGTTAGTTTGTTATAGACAAGGTGAAGATAAGTAAATGGCTGTGAAAACTAGATGAATTACCTGTTTAAAACTTTTAAAATGTTCATGATGATTTTATATTTCATGGTCTTTTCAAAAGATGTTAATGGATTTAACTGAAAACTTTCTTATTGTAAATACTCAAAAAATAACCTCAAATTATCTTAACCCAACTTAACATAGAGAATAATAAGGGATTAGTTGTTAACTTGTTATATTCATATTTGCATTAATTTATTTTTCTTAAACTAAAAAAAATTTCACCCATTTCTCTCAAACACTAACACCAACTTTTACGAACACCAGTACTCTGTTCTTTTTATCTATGAGCTTTTTATTTCTTAGATTCTACATAGAAGAGGAATTATATGTTTTTGTCTTTCTTTGTCTGACTTACTTCTGTTCTCAAGGTCCATCTATGTTGTTATAAGTAGAAGATTTCATTGCTTTTTATGGCTTAATAATATTCCATTTTATATTTATTTATTCACTTGTCCATTGATGGAAACTGAGATTGTTTCCATATCTTGGCTGGTGAAAATAATGCTGCAATGGACTTTGGAATGCATATTTCTTTTCCAGTTAGTGTTTTCATTTATTTCAGTTAAATATCCATAAGTGGAACTGCTGGATCCTATGATAGTTTTACATATTTAAAAAAAATGTGGATGCTCCCTAAAATTTTCCATAGTGGTGGCACCAATTTACATTACCAGAAATAGTACACAGGGGATCCCTTTTCTCTCCTTATGCTCACCATCACTTATTAATTTGTCTTTTTGATAATAGCCATTCTAATAGATGTGAGGTGATAGCTCATGGTGGTTTTGAGTTGCACTGCCCTACTGATTCATGATGTTGAGCATCTTTTCATGTATATGTTGGCCATTTGTATTTGTTTGTTTGTTTGTTTGTTTTGCTATTGAGTTCTGTGAGTTCTTTACATTTTTTGGATATTAGCTGCTAACCAGATATATGATTCACAAATATTTCTCCCATTCAGTAAGCTGCTTTTTCATTTTGTGGATGGTTTCCCTAGCTGTGCAAAAGCTTTTAGTTTGTTGTAGTCACCCTTATTTATTGTTTTATTTTGTAACATTTGCTTTTAGTGTCAGATTCAAAGAATCATTACCAAAACATATGTCCAGGAGTTTACTACCTATGTTTTCTTTTGGGAGTTTTATGGTTCAGCCTTCTTCATTCAAGTATTTAATTTATTTTGGTATTAATTTTTGTGCACTGTATAGAATAGTACAGTTTCATTTTTTGTATGTGAATGTTCAATTTCCTCAACACCATTTATTGAAGAGGATGTCCTTTCCTATTGTATCTCCATTTTCATAAATTAATTGACCTTATAAGTGTGAGTTTATTTCTTCGCTCTGTGTCATGCAATCTACATACCTGTTTTTAATGCCAGTACTATAGTGTTTTAAATACTGTAAGTTTGTAATATAGTTTGAAATCACAGAGCACGATACCTCCAACTTTGTTCTTTTTCAAGTTTGCTCTGGCCATTTGGGGTCTCTTGTGGTTCTATACAAATTTTAGTTCTAATTCTGGGAAAAATGCCATTGGGATATTGATAAGGAATATATTGAATCTGTAGATTGCTTTATGTAGTATGGACATTTAAAAAAATTCTTTCTATCTGTGAGCACATAATTATCTTTCCATTTATTTATGCCTCGTTCATTAATGTCTTATAGTGTTCAGTCTTTCACACAAGTTTTTCATCTCCTTGATTAAATTTATTGCTAGGCATTTTATTCTATATATGCAATTTTAAATGGGATTGTTTTCTTAATTATTCTTTCTGATAGTTTGTTGTTAGTGAATAGACACTCAACAAGATTTGTGTATTGATTTTATGTCCTACAACTTATATAAATTTGATTATTAGTTCTAACAATTTTAATAGTCCTTAGGATTTCCTATGTATAGTATTATGTCATTCATAAATAGTGAAAATTTTACTTGCTTTCTATTTTGGACAACTTTTACTTCTTTTTCTTGCCTAATTGCTCTGGGTAGGACATCAATTCTATGACGAATAAAACTGATGAAAGTGGACATACTTGTATAGATACTGATCTTAGAGAAAAAGCTGTGTTTTTCACCACTGGGTATTATTTTAGCTGTGGGTTTGTCATATATGGCCTTCATTTTATCAAAATATGTTTTCTGTATGTTGAAAGCTTTTATGATAAATGAATGTTGAATTTTATCAAAAGCTTTTTCTATATCTATTGAGATTACCGTGTGTTTTTTACCCTTCATTTTGTTAATGTTGTCAATCACATTGAGTTAAAGATGCTCAACCATCCTTGCATCCTTAGAATAAATCCTACTTGATTATAGTATATGATCCTTTTAATGTATTGTTAAATTCAGTTTGCTAATATTTTGCTGAGGATTGTTGCATCTTGGTTCATCAGGATTATTGGCCTGTAATTTTCACTTTTTGTGTCATCTTGTCTGGTTTTGATATCAGGGTAATGAGAGCCTCATAAAATGTTTGGGAAGTTCCCACTGGAACTATTTTTTGGAAGAGTTGGAGAAGGATTGGTGGTAGTTCTTCTTTGAATGTTTGGTAGAATTTACCTGCAAAGCCACCTGCTCCTGTATTTTTATTTCTTAGGAGGTAGATGATTATTGATTGAATATTCTTGCAAGTAATATGTTCAGATTTTCTATTTCATTCTGATTCGGTATTGATAGATTGTATGATTCTAGGAATTTATCCATTTTTTTCTGGTTTGTCAGTGTGTGGTATATAATTGTTCGTAGTACTCTATTATGATCCATTGTATTTCTGTGGTATCAGTTGTAACATCATTTTCATTTCTGATTTTGAGTTTTCTCTCATTTTTTTCTTGGTGAGTCTAGCTAAAAATTTGTCAATTATGTTCATCTTTTCTAAAAACAAGTTATTAATTTTATTGAACTTTCCTATTGTCTTTTTAGTACCTATTTCATTTATTCCTGTTCTAATGTTTGTTATATCCTTCCTTTTACTAACTTCTGGCTCAGTTTTAAATTTTTATAGTTCCTTCAAGTATAAAGGTAATTTTTTGAATTTTTTTTTCTTGTTTCTTGAGTGTATGTTTATCACTATGAACTTTTCTCTTACAAGTGTTTGCTGAACCCCATAAATTTTGGCATGTGGCATTTCCTTTCTGTTTGAGTCAGGTTTCTTGTTTTGTTTTGTTTTCATTTCTCCTTTGATTTCTTATTTTGATCCATTGGTTGCTTTGTACCTTGTTGTTTAATCTCCAGTTTGGGGAGTTTATCCTATCTAGTTTCATATCATCATGGTAAGAAAAGTTTCCTGATACGATTTGAATCCTCTTAAATTTATTAAGACTTGTTTTGTGGCCTAGATCATTGATCTTGGAAAGTTTTCTATGTGCATTTAAGAAGAATGTGTAGTACTCTGTTGCTTTTAGTTGGAAAGTTCTGTAAATATCAGTTGTGTCTCTTGCCTCTAGTCTAACATATCATTTAAAGCCAATATTAACTTATTGATTTTCTGTCGGGATGATCTATCCATTGATGTAAAAATAGGATATCCATATTGCTATTTCTCACATTAGGTCTATAAATATCTGCTTTATATATTTAGGGACTCCTATGTTGGGTGTTTAAATATTTACAAATGTCATATCCTTTTTTGGCATTGACCCTTTTATCAGTTTTGATACATGATATGTAATGTCTTCTTTGTTTTTTATTATAGATTTTGTTCTAAAGTCTATTTTGTTTGATAGAGTATACCTACTTCAGCTATTTTTTCATTACCATTTACATAGATTATTTTTCCATCTGTTCACTTTCAGTTTATGCTCTTATATCTAACGTGAGTCTCTTGTAGTAGCATATAGATAGGTCTCATTTTTTTATATCCATTCAGCCACTCTATGGCATTTGACTGAAAAATTTAATCCATTTATACTAAAGGAACTATTGATAAGTATGTGTATTGCCATTTTATTAATTGTTTTCTAGCTGTTTTTGTCATTCCTCTCAGTTCCTTTCTTCTCTTGCTCTCTTCCTTTGTGGTTTGATGACTTTCTTTAGTACTATGATTATATTCCTTTATCTTTTATATATTTACTCTAATATTTTGTTTTCTGGTGACCATGAGGCTTACATATAACAACTTGCATCCAAAACAGACTATTTTAACTCTACAACAACTTAAATCTGATCCCATTCTACAGCTCAATATTTCCCTCCTCCTACCATACTTTATGTCTTTATGTCATAATTTACATATTTTTGTCTTGTAGATCCTTCTAATTCATTATTGTAATCATAGCTGTTTTTAATGTTTTTGTCTTTTAACCTTTATACTGGCATTATAAGTCACTAGTCCAATACCTTTTGTATATATATTTACATTGCCAGTGAGTGTTATTCTTTCATATGTGTACTTTTTACTAATTAACACCTTTCTTTTTAGCTTTCAGAAGTTCCTTTAATATATCTAGTAAGATTTGTTTACTGTGATGGACTCCCTTAGCTTTTGCTTGTCTGGAAAACTCCCTTCATATCTGCGTAGAGTATTCTTGGTTGGGATTATTTTTCAGCACTTTGAATATCTTGCCACTCCCTCTGGCCTGCAAAGTTTCCTGAAAGCAGATTCGTTGATAGTCTTACTGGGGTCCTCTTGTAAATAACAAATTATTTTTCTCTTGCTGTTCTTATTTTCTCTTTTCTTTAACTTTTCACATTTTAATTATGATACGTCTTGGTTTGGTGTCCTTGGGTTTGCCTTACTTGTAACTGTGCTTCCTGGATCTGGATGTCTTTTTTCTTCCCCATTTTAGGGAAATCTTCAAACATTATGTCTTCAAATAAGATTTCTGCCACATGCCCTCTCTCTTCTTTTTTCAGAAGGCCTATAATTCTGCATTATTTTAAGTGGTGGTTAGTTTGCTTAAAAGAGTTCTATATGAGAGGAATCAAGATTACGGCATGAGAGGTCAGACAGAGAATTCCTCCCCAAACCACAGATAGTATGAAAATGTAGTTAATTGATACAACTAACCCTAAAACAACAACAAGAAATAAGGCTGAACCAGACTGCATACAGACCTCACGAACAGAGCAGACCTCACAAAACATGGTAACGTATGAACACCTTAATCCAGCGGGACCCAAGCCCTTCCCCCACCCCAGCTCAATGGTGGGAGGAAGAGAAATGGGACAGGGGAGGGGGTGGAAGCCTAGAACTGCTAAACACCTAGCCCTAGAGGTCTGCTTTGGGAGCAGAAACCTACATTGTGTGGTGCTCTGGAGGTTGGGGAACTCAGATAGGTGGAGTGCTTGAGAGACAGATTCTGGCCATTTGTGGAGGAGGGGATCCACACCCGGCCGCTCTGGGACAAGGGAAAGGCAGGCAGTCTAAGAGACTTCCTAGCAGCTAGAGGGCTGCTGAAGGAGCAGGGTTTGCACAGAGCTTGCTGTGTGGGGGAGGGGAGAGCTGGACAAGGCTGTCTGGGCATGCTCTGCCCAGCTGGTTGGGATGGTGAGGAGCTTCAGGCACCCCATCCCCTTGGCGCATGCACAACTCCAAAGCCTCTCCCATTGTGACATGCAGCCTGCCGTGCCTTCCTCCTAGCTTGCCAACACCAGTTCACAAAACTTCAGTCACTGTGCTGGCATCAGGCCAGCCAGAGGGAGGCCCCACCTACAGCAGCAAGAGACACAAAGCACAGAGGCTTACACCTGTGTGCTTGGCCCGCTGGCTCTGACACTGGAGATAGGCATAGCAGATGGGAATCAGGAAACAGATCTTTCCTCACACCAGGCACCGGTTCCACTTCCCTATAACCCCTAACCTCACTCTACAGGATGAGCAGCTCCAGAGACTGGAATTTCTGGGCACTAGTGGGAACCACACAGAAATATGAAACATCAAAAGAACATGCTTCAGACCAAAATCTTACAAACCCCAGAAAAAGGGTCAAATGAAACTGAACTCACCAATCTGCCTGAAAAACACTTCAAAATAAAAATCATAAACATGCTGATGGAGGTACACAAAACTATTCAGGAACTCAGGAACGAATTTAAGTCAGAGATTCAATCATTAAGAAATTCCATATCTGAAATGAAACATACAACAGTGGGACTTAAAAGCCAATTAGATGTAGTAGAAGAGATGGTAAATGGAATAGAAATTAGAGAAGAAGAATTCAAAGAAGCTGAGGCACAAAGAGAAAAAAAAGATTCTCTAAGAATGAAAGAATATTGAGATAACTGTGTGATGAATTCAAATGGAACAATAATCATATTACAGGGGTACCAGAAGAAGAAGAGAGAGAAAAAAGGATAGAAAGTGTCATTGAGGAGGTAATTGCTGAAAACTTCCCCAATTTGGGGAAGGAGATAGTCTCTCAAGCCATGGAGGTGCACAGATCTCCCAACAAAAGGGACCTATGGAAGACAACATCAAGACATATAATAATTAAAATGGGAAAGATCAAGGATAAAGACAGACTTTTAAAAGCAGCTAGGGAGAGAAAAAAGATCACATACAAAGGAAAATCCATTAGGCTATCATCAGACTTCTCAATAGAAATGCTACAGGCCTGAAGAGAGTGGCAAGATAAATGTAATGCAATGAAGCAGAAGGGCCTCGAACCAAGAATAATATACCCTGCAAGATTATCATTTAAATTTGAAGGAAGGATTAAACAATTTTCAGATAAGAAAAATTGAGAGAATTTACCTCCCACAAACCATCTCTGCAGTGCATTTTGAAGGGACTCCTATACATGGAAGTTTTCCTAAGGCTAAATAGATGTTACCCAAGGGACAGACAAAGAGTACAGAATATGATTCATAACATATAAAGAATGGAGAAGGAAGAAAAAGGAGGGGGAAAAAAGAGAGTATTTAGGTCATGTTTGTAATAGCACATGAAGTGAGTTAAATTAGACTGTTATATAGTAAGGGAATTACCCTTGAACCTTTGGTAACCACAAATTTAAAGCCTTCAATGGCAATAAGTACATACCTATTGATAATCACTCTAAATGTAAATAGTCTGAATGCATCAATCAAAAGACATAGAGTCACTGAATGGATTAAAAAATAAGATCCGTCTATATGCTGCCTACAGGAGACTCACTTCTAACCCAAAGACATACACAGACTGAAAGTAAAGGGATGGAAAATGATATTTCATGCAACTAACAGGGAGAAAAAAGCAGGAGTTGCAGTACTTGTGTCAGACAAAATTGACTTCAAAACAAAGAAAGTCTCAAGAGATAAAGAAGGACATTACATAATGATAAAGGGCTTAGACCAAAAAGAGGATATAACAATTATAAATATCTATGCAACCAACACAGGATCACCTACATACGTAAAACAAATACTAACATAACTAAAGGGGGAGATACAATGCAATACATTCGTTTTAGGAGACTTCAACACACCATTCACTCCAAAGGACAGATCAGCCAGACAGAAAATAAGTAAAGAGACAGAGGCCCTGAACAATGTATTAGAACAGGTGGACCTAATGGACATCTACAGAACACTCCATCCAAAAGCAACAGGATACACATTCTTTTCAAGTGCACATGGAAGATTTTCAAGAATAGATCATGTACTAGGCCACGTAAAGAACCTCAGTAAATTCAAAAAGATTGAAATTGTACCAAACAGCTTCTCAGATCACAAAGGTATGAAACTAGAAATAAATCACACAAAGAAAATTAAAAAGCTCACAAACACATGGAGGCTTAACAACATGCTCCTAAATAATTAATGGATCAATGACCAAATAAAAACAGAGATCAAGCAATATATGGAGACAAATGACAATGATTCAACAACACAAAATCTGTGGGATACAGCAAAGGCTGTGCTAAGAGGGAAATATATTGCAATACAGGCCTACCTCAGGAAAGAAGAACAATCCCAAATTAACAGTCTAAACTCACAATTAATGAAATTAGAAAAGGAAGAACAAATTAGGCCCAAAGTCAGTAGAAGGAGGGACATAATAAAGATTAAAGTAGAAATACATAAAATTGAGAAGAATAAAACAATAGAAAGAATTAATGAAAGCAGGAGCTGGTTCTTTGAGAAAATAAACAAAATAGATAAACCCCTAGCCAGACTTATCAAGATAAAAAGAGAGTCTACACACATAAACAGAATCAGAAATGAGAAAGGAAAAATCACTATGGACAACCAGAAATACAAAGAATTATGAGAGAAACTATGAAAAATTATATGGTAACAAACTGGATAACCTAGAAAAATGGACAACTTTCTAGAAAAATACAACCTTCCAAGGCTGACCCAAGAAAGAAACAGAAAATCTGAATAGATCAATTACCAGCAAATAAATAGAATTGGTAATCAAAACACTACCTAAGAAAAAAACCCTGGGCCAGATGGTTTCACTGCTGAATTTTATCAAACATTTAGTGAAGATCTAATACTCATCCTCCTTAAAGTTTTCCAAAAAAGTAGAAGAGGAGGGAATACTCCCAAACTCATTCTATGAGGCCAAAATCACTCTAATAACAAAACCAGGCAAAGACACCATAAAAAAGAAAATTACAGACCAATATCCCTGATGAACATACATGCAAAAATACTCAAAATATTAACAAACCAAATTCAAAAATACATAAAAAAGATCATCCATCATGATCAAGTGGGATTAATCTCAGGGATGCAAGGATGGTACAACATTCGAAAATCCATCAGCATCACCCACTACATCAACAAAAAGAAGGACAAAAACCACATGATCATCTCCATAGATGCTGAAAGAACATTTGACAAAATTCAAATTCAGTTCATGATAAAAACTCTCAACAAAATGGGTATAGAGGGCAAGTACCTCAACATAATAAAGGCCATATATCACAAACCCACAGCCAACATTATACTTAACAGTGAGAAGCTAAAAGTTTTTCCTTTAAGATCAGGAGCAAGACAAGGATGCCCACTCTCCCCACTTTTATTCAACATAGTTCTGGAGGTCCTAGCCATGGTAATCAGACAACACAAAGAAATAAAAAGCATCCAGATAGGCAAGGAAGAAGTCAAACTGTCCCTGTTTGCAGATGACATGATATTGTACATAAAAAACCCTAAAGAATCCACTCCAAAACTACTAGATCTAATATCTGAATTCAGCAAGTATGGGATACAAAATTAATACACAGAAATCTGTTGCATTCCTATACACTAACAATGAACTAGCAGAAAGAAATCAAGAAAACGATTCCATTCACAATTGCATCAAAAAGAATAAAATACTTGGGAATAAACCTAATAAAGGAAGTGAAAGACCTATACCCTGAAAACTATGGGACACTCTTAAGAGAAATTAAAGAGGACACTTATAAATGGAAATTTATCCCATGCTCTAGGCTAGGAAGAATTAATATTGTCAAAATGGCCATCCTGCCTAAAGCAATCTACAGATTCAATGCAATCCCTATCAAAATACCCACAGCGTTCTTCAATGAACTAGAGAAAATAGTTCTAAAATTCATATGGAATGACAAAAAACACAGAATAGCCAAAGCAATCCTGAAAAGGAAGAACAAAGCTGGGGGAATTATGCTCGCAGACTTCAAGCTCTACTACAAAGCCACAGTAATCAAGACAATTTGGTACTGGCACAAGAACAGACCCATAGACCAGTGGAACAGAATAGAGAGTCCAGGTATAAACCCAAGCATATATGGTCCATTAATATATGATAAAGGAGCGATGGATATACAATGGGGAAATGACAGTCTCTTCAACAGATGGTGCTGGCAGAACTGGACAGCTACATGTAAGAGAATGAAACTGGATCACTGTCTAACCCCATACACAAAAGTAAATTCAAAATGGATCAAAGACCTGAATGTAAGTCATGAAACCATAAAACTCTTAGGAAAAAACATAGGCAAAAATCTCTTGGATGTGAAAATTAGCGACTTCTTCATGAATATATCTCCCCAGGCAAGGAAAACAAAAGTGAAAATGAACAAGTGGGACTATATCAAGCTGAAAAGCTTCTGTACAGCAAAGGACACCATCAATAGAACAAAAAAGTACCCTACAGTATGGGAGAATATATTCGTAAATGACAGATCCGATAAAGGCTTGACATCCAAAATATATAAAGAGCTCACGCACCTCAGCAAACAAAAAGCAAATAAGTCAATAAAAAAAAATGGGCAGAGGAGCTGAACGGACTCTTCTCCAAAGAAGAAATTCAGATGGCCAACAGGCACATGAAAAGATGCCCCACATCGCTAATCATCAGCGAAATGCAAATTAAATCTACAATGAGATATCACCTCACACCAGTTAGGATGACCTACATCCAAAAGACAAACAACATCAAATGTTGGCAAGGATGTGGAGAAAGGTAACCCTCCTACACTGCTGGTGGGAATGTAAATTAGTTCAACCATTGTCCAAAGCAGTATGGAGATCATCAGAAAACTAAAAATAGAAATACCATTTGACCAAGGAATTCCACTTCTAGGAATTTACCCTAAGAATGCAGCAGCCCAGTTTGAAAAAGACGTATGCACCCCTATGTTTATCACAACACTATTTACAGTAGCTAAGAAATGGAAACAACCTAAGTGTCCATCAGTAGATGAATGGATATAGAAGATGTGGTACATATACACAATGGAGTATTATTTAGCCATAAGAAGAAAACAAAACCTACCATTTGCAACAACATGGATGGAGCTAGAGGGTATTATGCTCAGTGAAATAAGCAAGGCAGAGAAAGACAAGTATCAAATGATTTCACTTATCTGTGGAGTATAACAACAAAGCAAAACTGAAGGAACAAAACACACAGCAGCAGGCTAACAGAACCCAAGAATGGACTAACAGTTACCAAAGGGAAAGGGACTGGGAAAGGTGGGAGGGAAGGGAGAGATAAGGGTGAAAATGGGGTGTTGTGATTAGTATACATAATGTGGGGGGGGGACATGGGAATAGCAGTATATACAGAGAGCACAAGTAGTGATTTTGTAGCATCTTGCTACACTGATGGACAGTGACTATAATGGTGTGTGTGGAGTGGACTTGATAATGGGGGTAGTCCAGCAACTGTAATGTTGTTCAAGTAATTGTACATTAATGATATCAAAATTAAAAAATTAAAAAAAGAATAGTGATAAGAAATAGTATAAAAAAAGAGTTCTATATGATTAAAGTGCTTTAAGCACAAACTTCCAAGATTGATTCAATATGTATAATTCTGTATAACTTGCTAAAATTAGGTGATATATATTTTACCCTCTTAATGTATATACAAAACTGAAGAGTGTAATTAAATCTTGTTTTTATTTTGGACATTTTCCAGATGATACAGGCTTAAAGCTCTTTTTTAATGTTGTTCTGATAATAAGTGAACAAATTAGACATCCCAAATCAAAACAAGTATCCTCTTTCATTTGTTTCCCCAAAGTATTTAGTTAATGAGGATGGAATTTTTACCTGGTAGTTTTATTTATTATTCTTAATAGGAAAGGTATTTCCAGTGTAAATTTTCCTTGTTAATATTCAAAGCTGTTCCAGACATAACATCTCATTTTTTGCTATTAACAAGTACCTATTTTACTTGTATTCATTTTTGTTTATTTAACAAAAACATTCTTTATATGCCAGCAAATAACTTAGGTATGATTATATTCCACAATTTACAGATGAGGAAACTGATGCACAAAAGGTGACAAACTTGTCAAGATCACATAGGTAGTAGTGTATAGTTAGCAACTGAATCCAGGAAATCTGGGTCTAAATTAATCCTGTTAACCACTATACCACCCAGAAGTAAACTGTCAATCCGTCCCTTAAAGCAGTATTTGGGTACACAAATACAACCTGACTATGCTCTCATATGGAAGAGAAAGATGAATACAAACTGGATGAGAAATGTTCTCAAAACTTTTCGTAGATTAGAAGTGTGTGCATTGACCATTCAAGGACACTTTCGCAGACACACTGTGGTGCCATTCAAAATAAAAGATAAATAAATATCATTTCTTAAAATCTGTATTAAATTATATTTCTAAAGATATATTCTCTTCCATGATTTTTTAAAATTAAAGTGTAGTTTACATATAATATTAGTTTCAGTTGTACAACATAGTAATTCAAGATGTATATATGTTAGAAAGTGACATCACAATAAATCAAGTTACCATTTGTCACCATAGAAAATTGTTACATATTATTAACTATGTTCTCCATGCTATATATTATCTATGTCTTATTTATTCTGTAACTAGAGTATTTTACTTTTTATTCTCCTTTCCCTGTTTTTCCCATCTCTTAACACTCCTCCTCTCTGGTAACTACCAATTTGTTCTCTGTTTCTATATGTAAGTGGTTTTCTTTTTCGGGGGGAGGCGATTTTTTGGGAGGATTCATTTGTTTATTAAATTTTCCATATAAGTGAAATCATAGATTATCTTTCTCTAACTGATTTCACTACACACAATATCCTCTAGGTCCATCCACGTTGTTGCAAATAGCAAGGTTTATCTCTTATAGTTGAATAGTATTCTAGTGTCTGTGTGTGTGTGTGTGTGTGTGTACACAGACATATGCACATACATACTACATTGTCTTTTTCCATCTATTGATAAACACATATGTCACTTCCATATCTTAACTGTTATAAATAATGGTGCAATGAGCATAGGGGTGCATATATCTTTCCAAAATTGTTTTCTCCAGATAAATACCAGAAGTGAAGTTGCTGAAGCATATGGTAGTTCTATTTTTAATTTTTTGAAGAAAATCCATATTTTTTCCATAGTGTTCCCATCAACAGTATAAGAGGGTTCACTTTCTTCTACATCCTCCCAAACACTTGATATTTCTTGTCTGTTTGGTAATGGCCATTCTGACAGGATTGAGGCAAAATCTCATGGTTTTGATTTGCATTTTCCTGTGATTTGTGATACTGAGCGTCTTTGCATGTGTCTTTTGGCCATTTGTTTGTCTTCTTTGGAGAAATGTCTATTCAGGTCCTTTATTCATTTTTTAAATTAGATTTTTTTGATAATGAGTTGTAGAGTTCTTTATTGGGGATTTTAATCCCTTACCAGTTAGATCACTTGAAAATGTCTCCCATTCAACAGGTTGCCTTTTCATTTATTGGTGATTTCCTTCAGTGTACAAAACCTTTTCAGTTTGATATAGTCCCATTTGTTTATTTTTGCTTTTGTTGCCCTTGCCTAATTAGACAGATCAAGAAAAAATATATTTCTTATACACTTACTGCCTATTTTCTCTAAGAGGTTTATGGTTTCCAGTCTTAAATTTAAGTCTTTAATCCATCTTGAGTTTACTTTTTTATATGGTGAATGAAAGTGATCCAGTTTGATTTTTCAGTGTAATGATCCAGTTTTATCAGTATCATTTATTCAAGAGACTCTTTTATACATCATATATACTTGCCTCCTTTGTTGAAGATTAATTGACTGAATATGCCTAGGTTTATTTCTGGACTCTCTATTCTGTTCCACTCATCTATGTGTCTGTTTTTGTACCAGAACATAACTGATTATATGCCTTTTTTAGTATAGTTTGAATTCAGGGAATATGATACCTGCAACTTTATTATTACTTAAGATTGCTTTGGCTCTTTGGGGTCTTTTGTGATTCCATACAATTTTAGTATTCTTTGATCTAGTTCTATGAAAAGTGCTATTGGTATTTTTACAGGAATTTCTTTGAATCTGTAGATTGTTTCAGGTAGTATGGACATTTGAACAATATTAACTCTTCTAATATATGAGCATAGTATATCTTAGCATT
This sequence comes from Manis pentadactyla, assembly GCF_030020395.1. Lineage (NCBI taxonomy): Eukaryota > Metazoa > Chordata > Mammalia > Pholidota > Manidae > Manis > Manis pentadactyla. Next base: position 24,883,889 of record NC_080023.1, read on the forward strand.
TATTTGGGTCATTTTTAATTTCTTTCATCAATCTCATAGTTTTTAGAGTATTAGCCTTTGTAGATTTCTGGTTAGATTAATCTCTGGCATCTAATGCTTTTAGATGAAATTGTGAATTGGATTGTTTTCTTAGATTCTCTTTCAGGAATTTTATTAGTGTAGAGAAATGCAATAGATTTATATATAGTTTGTATTCTGCAACTTTACCTATTTAATTTATTATTTTTTGTGGTCTTATATGTGGCTTTATATGTATAGTATCATGTCACCTATAAATAGAGTTATTGTTTTTTCCAATTTGGATGTCTTTAATTTATTTGTCTTGTCTGAATGCTATGCCTAGGACTTTTAATACTATGTTGAATAAAAAGAGCCAGCAAACATCCTTGTCTTGTTCCTGATCCTAGAAGAAAACATAACTTTTCACTGTTGAGTATGTTAGCTGTGGGTTTGTCATATACAGCTTTTATTATGTTGAAGTACTTTCCCTCTATACCACTTTATTGAAAGTTAACATAAATGTATGTTGAATTTTGTCAAGTGCCTTTTCTGGATGTATTGAAATTATATGATTCTTATCCTTAATTTTGTTAATGTGATATATCCTGTTGATTGATTCATGGATGTAGAACCATACTTACATTCCGGGAGTAAATCCTTCATGAATATGATGTATAATCCTTTTAATATATTATTGAATTCAAATGTGTAATATTCATCTGAGGTGTTTTGCATCAGTGTTCTTCAGGGATTTTGTCCTATATTTTTCTTTCTTTGTGGTGTCTTTGGCTGTTTTTGGTATTGGTAACACTGACCTGATAGAATTAAATTAAAATTATTCTTTCCTCTTTAATATTTTGGAATAGTTTAAGAAGAGTAGGTATTAACTCTTTTTTAAGTGTTTGGTTGAATAGAACTGTGAATAAATCTGGTCCTAGATTTGGATGTTGGAAGTTTTTTATTACTGAATCAATTCCATTACTAGGAATCATTCTGTTCAGATTTTCTATTTCTTCTTGATTTAGTCTTCTTGATTTAGTTGGAAACATTGTATGTTTCCACAAATTTACTTGTTGGCATGTAATATCTGTGGTAATCTCTTACAATCCTTTGTATTTCTGTGGTATCAGTTATAATTTCTTTTACATTTCAGATTTTATTGGGGCCTTCTCTTTTTTGCTTGATGAGTCTGGATAAAGATGTATCAATTTTATTTATTTTCAAAGAACCAGCTCTTAGTTTAACTTTTCCATTTTTTTGTCTTAATTTTATATGTTTATATTCTGATATTTACTATTTTTTCTTCTTCTAACTTTGGGCTTTGTTTATTCCTATTTTTTTAGTTTCTTTAGTGTAAGTTTATATTGTTTATTTGATATTTCTTATTTTTTGAGGTGAGTCTGTATCACTGTAAGCTTTCCTCTTAAAACTTTTTTTATGACCATTGATTTTGGAATGCTGTGTTTTCCATTTTCATTTTTGTCAAATTATTTAAATTTCAACTTTTTCTTTTTTGGCTAACTGGTTATTTAGTGGCATGCTATTAAGCCTCATTGTGTTTGTGGTTTTTTCCTGTTTTCTTCTTGTAATTTTTAGTTTCATATAATTGAGAACAGAAAAGATGTTTGATAAGATTTCAGTCTTCTTAAATCTATTAGACATGTTTTGTGACCTACCACATCATCTATTCTTGGTTAGGGTCCATATGTAATTGAAAACAAAAAAGTATATTGTGCTGGTTTTAGATGGGATGCTCTGTAAAAATCTCTTAAGTCCATCTAGTCTAATTTTTCATTTAAGGTCAATGTTTCTTTATGTATTTTCTGTCTGAACGATCCATTGATTTAAGTAAAGTGATAATGTCTCCTATTATTATATTATTGTCAATTTCTTCATTTATATCTCTAAATATTTGCTTTATGTATTTAGTTGTCCCTATGTTGGGTGCATAGCTATTTACAATTGTTATATCCTACTGTGTTGATCTTCTTATCATTATTTAATGTCCTTCTTTGCCTCTTGTTGTAGCCTTTATTTTAAAGTCTATACTGTACCTAAGTGTCACTACCCCAGCTTTGTTTTTGTTTCCATTTTCATGGCATATCTTTTTCCATCCCTTCACATTCAGTTTTGTTTAGCTTTAGATATGAAGTGAGTCTCTTAAAACAGCATACAGTTAGATCTTGGTTTTTATTCAATTTAGCTACCTTATGTATTTTGATTAGAACACTTAGTTCATTTATTAATAAAGTGATCATTGATACATATGTACTTATTGCCATTTTATTGATTGTTTTCTGATTATATATTCTATGCTCCTTTCTTCCATCCTTGTTTTCTTGTTCTATTATTTTATGACTTGCCTTAGTGTTGTTAGTATTCCTTCATCTTTGCTACATATCTATATAATGTATTTGTAGTTACCATGAGGTTCATATAGAATATCCTATACATACAGTAGTCCATTTTTAACTGATGGTCACTTAAGTTCAAGCATGGTGTAAAAGCACTACATTTTAAGTCCCCCTCTCAATGTTTTGTTATTAAGGTCATGTTTACAACTTATCCTATCCATTGACTAATTATGGTAGGTCTAGATGGTTTTACTACTTTTAATTTTTAATCTTTATCCTAGCTATTGAGATGATGACTATAACCTTTAATATATACATACCTTTACCCATGAAGTTTTTTTTTCTTCCATAATTTTCTTATTTCTAGTTATGGCCTTTTTTCTAGAAGTCTCTGTAACATTTCTTGCAAGATCAGTTTGGTACTTATGAACTTTAGCTTTTGATTGTCTAGAAAAATCCTTATTTTTCCTTAAATTCTGAGTAATAATCTTATGGTAGAGTATTCTTGGTTGTAAGTTTTTCCTTTCAGCATTTTGAATATATCATTCCATTCCCTCCTAGTCTGCAGAATTCCTGCTGAAAAATCATCTATCAGTCTTGTGGGTATTTTCTTGTACATGGATAGTTGTTTTCCTATTGCTCTCTTAAGATACTTCCTTTTTCTTTAACTGTTGACACTTTGATTATGTGTCTGGATATGGGTCTCTTTGAGTTCATCTTTTTTTGGGACTCTATGATTCCTGGGCTTGTTGTCTATTTCCTTTACTACTTTAGGAAAATTTTCAGCCAATTTTTCTTGAAATGTGTTTTCTGTCACTGTCCCTCTCTTTGACTTCTGGGTCCCCTATAAAGCAAATGTGAATATGGTAAATGATGTCCCCAAATTCCTTTAAACTATCTTCATTTAAAAATATATATTTTATCCTTTCACTGACTGCATGGTTCCCATTACATTTCTTCCAGAAATTGCTGTTCTGTTTTCTACATTAAATCTGCTATTGATTCCCTCTAGTGCATTTTTCATTTCGATTATTCTTTAGCTCTGATTGTTTCTATTTATATTTCTTATTTCTTTGTTGAAGTTCTGTATTCATACATTCTTCTGAGTTGAGTGTGTATTATTATGACAGATATTTTGAACTCTTCATCAGGTAGATTACTTATCTCCATTTTGTTTCTTTTTCTGAGGTTTTGTTCTTTCATTTGGAACATATTGTTTCATTTTACCTAACTCTCTGTTTTTATTTATGAAGTAGGTCAGTTTTTCTCTTGGTCTTGAAAGAGTGACTTTATGTGGAAGGTGTCCTGTGGGTTCCAGTAGCACAAACCCCTTGGTCACCTGAGTCAGGTGCTCCAGGAGTGATAACTGTGTGGGCTGTGTGCATCCCCTGTCGTGGCTGGGTCATGACTGGTGCATGCCCACTGGTATGTAGGTCTGGACCTCAGTGTAGCTTGCTGAGAAGCCTGGCTGCTACTGTTACAGGTCCACCTATGTGCAGTGTTGCTTCCTAGTGCAGCTAGCTGTAAGACTCAGCTGTGACAGTCATAGTCATTCTGTAGTATGGGACAGGCCTCCAGCACATTTTGTTACAAGGTCCAGCTATGACTGTTGTATTCTAGTGTACAGGGCTGGCCATCCGTGGTAAGGGTATTTGGGAGGGGCCCTGGTGCCAGCCCTGGGCACCTTCAGGACTTGTGGGGTGGCATGTTTCTTGGGAGGGATTCCAGGGCCAACTGAAGGTGACTATTGGCGGTGGTGTGATGATGAGTAGCTAGGGAGTGGCTTAGGGATGGGCAGGTGGGTTGAACTGGCTGAGTCCACAGGGGAATGACAGGATGGGGTGAGCAGTGCTTGGACTGTAGATGGAGATTTGTCTGAAATCACACCTGTCCATGCTGGACCAGGTAGGTAAAATTATAGGGCCACCAAAAAAAAAAAAAAATGGTGCTTGCCACTGCTTCCATCTCCAGAGCACATTCCAACAGATCCCTGGCTCTGCAGCACGCACCCAAATATTAGTCAGTGGTTCTACTTTGTATGTAAGCCAGGTGCTTTTCAAACTGCTGCCTCTCTGCTTGTGGTCAAGTGGGTGAGATGTGTGCATGCCCTTTAAGAGTGGAGCCTTGGTTTGCTACTCCCCTCTGGCTCTCCTGGGCATAAGCCCCATCAGTTTTCAAAATAAGCAGGTATAGGGATTCATCTTCTCAGTGCAGCTCCAGAAGTCTCTGGAGACCAGTTGGGGCTGGTCACCTTTTTTCTCAAGGACAACCTCTATATTTGTGATACTGCTCCCACTGAAGTTCACAGGACTGGGGTTGTATGTCCTGATCACCTGCATCTTTGCCCCTCTTACCCACCTCAATATGGCTTTTTACTTATGTCTTTATTTCTATATGATCTGTTCTGCTAGTCTTCAGTTCATCCTCAGAAATATTTGTTTTATATATAGTTATATATTTTGGTATGTCTGTGGGAAGAGGTGAGATCAAGATCTTCCTTCTCCGTCATCTTGATCCTGCATCCTTCCATTAGTTTTTGTTTTCTTCTAAGGACTACAAATATTTGTACTTGATTTTCATTTTGTCTATTTTCTACATAGCTTTCTCTCTAGATGTTTATTTTACATATTTATTTTTTCTCTCAACCTTATTTGTGTATTCACTGTTTTGAGGCAGGGTTAGACTTTTAAAATGGGTTTCAATATTTATCTCCCCTACCAGCTATCATACATCTTATTTACTAACAAGAAAGTAAGGTATTGCATGAATTTAAATCTCATATGTGTCATTTCAGGGCAATTAAAATTTAATAATTGGTGCATTGCAACAAAGTAGAAGACATATTTCAACATCTTATTTATAGTTTGGAAAGTTAATGCATGCTATTCAATGTAATGTGTTTAAAATTTTTAATTCTCTTTTCACATGATTAAGAATTAATGTCTCCATTTTTTTCTTATAAAACAGTTAAATTAAGGGGAGCATTCAAGGAGTAATATTCAAGATAAATACTCTTTATTTCATTTCATCAATTTTTGGGCATATTTAAATGATAAATTCTAGGTGTTTTTCTGAGATTATATTGTTCAATTAAAGCTTTTATTTTATTTTTATTCAAAATTAGTGTATTTATTCAAAATCAAACTTACCTGATTTTCACCTTTTTCATCACTATTTCATATATTCACTTAAATTTAGAATTTCTTCATTAATCTACCATTCTAGTTTCATAATCATTTATGTGTTCTATTACATCACCCAATTTGTCAACAACTTTCTTGTATTTCTGATGTGTATGAATATTTTATTTAAAGTTGTGATCTTTTTTTTGAGAAAAAGAAAAAATAGTATAAAATGAGTTTAATGTTTTGCCATAGAATTTTCTTGAAATTTTCCTGTTATTTTGCAAGTACATAGTCTTCTTACTAAATTAACATGCAATGTAAGTTTCAATTCATATTTCAATTTGACTTTCAGAACTATTGATATTCTTTAAAGTATTAATACTTATAATATTGGGATCACAAAAATATTAAAAAATATTATCCATATATCTTAATACATGCTCAATTGTTCACCTTTTATATTATGCACAGAAGGTTTAAAATGCACAGGGCTTATCAAGGAAAATAAATGTCATGTAAGTAAATAGCAGAATTAATAAGTTCCATCAGAACTATAAAAATGATCTCACCATTAGAAATCTCCATGGCCTTAGTCAGAACACCCTACTAATTAGGTGTTTGCTTGAATACTGCCTGAACTGAGAAGCTCATTGCCTCTTTTTCCAACTTTTCTTTGCCCAACTTTCAAGAAAATAGTTGATGGGGCAATACTGTCAAAATGACAATGAATAAGATTCAGGGCTTATGAAGACTATCGGGATAAAGTTTGGAAAACTGACTTTTACCTCTCAGGATCAGTTATTAATAAGAAAACGTGTCAGAAAGGATCACTTTACTAGATAAAGCTTTTCAGTGAAATTGTATGCCAGGAAATTCTCACTGTCTTTCTATTATAGGTATCCATCCTCATCACCCCAGGTTTATTTCTCTTGAAAGAATGATTTAAAATCATGTAAAAGTAGTCTTCAGTTGAAGATGTCTTCATTCCCCCCTTCTGATCATTTTCCAGAATAGGACCCAGATATGTTATGCTACATTATTTAGTCACACTATAATATACATTCCCAAATGATAAGTCATTTTATTTTATTTTATTTTATTTTTATTTATTTATTATTTTTTTTGTAGATAATTATTTTTTATTGAAGGGTAATTGACACACAGTATTACATTACATTAGTTTCAGGTGTACAACATAGTGATTCAACATTTATATACGTGACAATTCTAGGTACCAGCTATCACCATACCAAGCTGTTACAATATCTTGACTATATTCATTACATCCCGGTTACTTATTTTACCATTGGAAGTGTGTACTTTTTTTTTCTTTTTTTTTTTTTGTGAGGGCATCTCTCATATTTATTGATCAAATGGTTGTTAACAACAATAAAATTCTGTTTAGGGAAGTCAATGCTCAATGCACAATCATTAATCCACCCCAAGCCTAATTTTCGTCAGTCTCCAATCTTCTGAGGCATAACAAACAAGTTCTTACATGGAGAACAAATTCTTACATAGTGAATAAGTTCTTACATGGTGAACAGTACAAGGGCAGTCATCACAGAAACCTTCGGTTCTGCTCATGCATTATGAACTATAAACAGTCATTTCAAATATGAATACTCATTTGATTTTTATACTTGATTTATATGTGGATACCACATTTCTCCCTTTATTATTATTATTTTTAATAAAATGCTGAAGTGGTAGGTAGATGCAAGCTTAAGGTAGAAAACATAGTTTAGTGCTGTAAGAGAGCAAATGTAGATGATCTGGTGTGTGCCTGTAGACTATGTGTTAATCCAAGCTAGACAAGGGAAATAAAACATTCACGTATGCAGAAGATTTCTCTCAGAACAGGGGGGGTGAGGTTCTAAGCCTCACCTCTGTTGATCCCCAATTTCTCACCTGATGGCCCCCCTGCGACTGTGCCTGTCTTAGGTTGTTCCTCCCTTGAGGAATCTTACCCATCTCTGGCTAACCAGTCATCTTCCGGGGCCATACAGGGAAATGTAAAGTTGGTAAGTGAGAGAGAAGCCTTGATAAGTCATTTTAAAACATAATTTGATGTGATTATGTACAAATACCAAAGTTATACACAAATACCAACTATAATAGGAAAAACCTTATTTAAAACTCTTCTAACCATAACCCCTGATAACAGAATCTTATAAAAAATTTTAGGATATAACCCTTTTTGCTGTTAAATTATCCAAATTAATCTATTGCAATTATCTTCCCATTTCCTTATCTTATCTTTGTTCAAACGTTGCTTTGAACTATTTATGACAAAAGCTGATGGTATCTACTTTTATTTTTTTATTATTTTATTTTTTCGAAGTAGAAATTTCAATCACATGGACTACAACAAAAGTATCCAGAACAAATGGTGAACTCATTTAGCTGATTTCCAGACTCAGTAGTTCAAGAGTTATTGTTTTCTTTTCTCACAATGTAGTCATTGTACATATAAATTCTCTGAAAATGTGCTTCTCTTTGAAATATTGCAATGGTAAAATTTTTAAATATGTGTTTTGGTGGAATTATGACCTTGGATGTCCTTTGTGAATATCAAATGTGTAGTTTACTGAATGTAAATGCATATGAATACAATTTATTTAGGATTACCTTCAAAATAAATGAACTGAAAATGGAGCTTACATTTACAAAACATTGCTAAAATACTTAGTGTGTTACCAGTGATGTGGGCATCGTGAGGGGAAGGGAATAGAAAGGTCAGAACTCAGATGGATTCAGTCACTAGTAACAACACATCCTTGTCATGTGGCAATTTAACATATTTTTACTACTATGGACAAGAGGATATGATCTAGATAATTTTCTCATATTATTAAATTATCACACTGTGTGTTACTTGCTATTTACCAATGCCTGAACAAAGGCTGTAACAAGGCAGACACATATGCAATTTATTTTCATATAGAACATTTTGTAATCAGAGATTTTAGCAAGAGGGGACAATATCAGATCAATGCTTCATTTTAAATCAACTTTTTAAATATTTGCACAAATAATTTTCATCTAAAGAAACTGAGGACAAATTCGTATTTCCAATGTGATTTAACTTTAATTCTTGGATCCCCCACAAAAAGTTTATTATATATATATATATATATATATATATATATATATATATATATATAACATATTTATTTACATATTTACATATATAATATATATATATATATGATGGGGGGAAAGTATCTGAAGAAAACTATAAAAAGTAGTGTGGATAATGTGATCCAAATAAATATTTGTTAAAGAATGTTATTTAGTTAATAATTCAATAGGAACTATTTGCCTTAGATTAGTAGTTACAAAGGTAGATTGCATCTAAGATCCTTCTAAGCATACCAGAAATAAATTTTAAATAGTTTGTGATAAGGCTAGAATCTAAAATGATAAAAATAAAAATACTGGATTTCCACTTATTTTTATCTGATTTGTTAAAAAAGCGCAATTACTTAAATTCAAGTCAGAATTTTTCAATTTGATAAATACTTTATTTGAAAGATTGCAATAGTAAAAATAATCAAAAGTTTTGTGGAAATTTAAAAAACATAATTGCAGCTTATACTTAAACATCTATCCAATATAATCTTGCAACATAGTAAACCATGCATTTTGAGATTTCAGTATAAATTTTTTTAATCTGAAATGCAGTATCCATAATTATTTGTACTTTTACTTTATTCACAAATACCCATATGAATTTCTTATGAACTAAATTTTGTACCCCAAAATTCACATGTTGAGACTCTTACTTACAGTATGATTGCATTTAGAAATAGAGTCTTTCAAGAAGTAATTAAGGTTATATGAGGTCATAAGAGTGGCATCTTAATACAATCTAACTGGTATCCTTCTAAGAGGAGGAAGAGGCACCACAGATGTGTGTGACAGAGGAAAGATTTTGGAAGGACACAGTGAGCAGGTGGCCACCTGCCTTAGGAGAAGCCAACCCTATTGGTAGCCTATGAAACTATGAGAAAATATAAATTCACTGTTTAAGCCACCCAACCTGTGGCATTTCCCAGCAAACTAAGATAAAATTCTAAGACCAAATTTGTAACTTTCCTAAGTAACTTTTTGGACAGGGAAACTATTTCATATAGAAATGTATAATGAGGAAGTTTTGCCTAAAAATTCAAATTATGTATTTACCTGAAACTTTAAAGGTATTAATTTTTAACTGAAAATAAGTGGCTGAGATGGGAAAGCTAGTGTTTTAGTTCATTTTCCAAAAATGCAGCAGGCTGAATGAAGTATGGGAAACTTTGCACACACAAAAAGTGGAGTTTTACATATATTGTGAGGATTTGAAAGTAGAATGCAGGAAACCTTAAAATCATGTGTAATTCTGATATGCGTCCACTCCTATTAGAACTGTGGCTGATTATGTATAAAGAATGGATCTGGTTTTGAGAAATTAAGCAGCTGAACAGATACCAGTAATTTAGACAAACAAATCAAAACTGGACCTTACAGCCAAGGAATAGTGTAGTACTTTGTGATAAGCTGTAATGGAGATGGTCAATTAACACGATCAATTCCTATCACTTTCTAAGGTGCTTTCTAGTACTAAAAGAACAGAGAGCCAAAGACTTTTGTCCTAGGTTTCCTTACATTTAGTGGATGCAAATTAGATTCCATCAATTAGATGTTTTTATGAGCATTCTGAAGGGAAAATTTGGGAGGAAACCATCTTCCTGCTGGGTTTTACATGTTTGTTTTCATTTATGGCAACAAGTCGTGAAGCTTTGATTTTATTTTGTAGCTTTGTTCGGGTCCAGTTTCTAGCTTCACTAGTATTTAAGTACAGCTTCGGGGTGGCAACCACTTCCTGATTCATCAAGGCAGTGTGTCAAACTCAGAGGTTCAGTGGTGGCCTCCTGATTGTCCACCTTGCTGACTGTGTCAGAGGCTGTGCCTCCCTTGGCTGATTAAGTCAGTTGCAGTGTTCTGAAGTATAGCTCAGAGCTCACTCTTCCAGTGGTTCTCTGGACTAAATCCCATTGTACTCATAATATTTGCTGCAGTTCTAACCATTAGAGAAACCAAAAAGAAATGTTCAATTTTCTGTATGGAATTAATTTTTGGGTGTTTTTGGAAAGCTGTGTGTTATCCACACTTTGAATCTGATGTACTAGTAAAAGGTATCTCTGTATGTGTACATGTGGAGGTAAATGTAACATTCTCTCAAACATGAAAATGATTTCATGCTAAAGGTTTCTCTTGTCCTTAATCTTAGATGCTGTCTTGCTCTATCCCTCCCCTGTGATATATACATTTACTGAATTGATCATTATGACTATCAACTGGTATCAACATAATTCATCAATTAATTATCAATAATTTAGACAAACTCTTTTGCCAACAAATGGATAGCCTGTTTTCATAATCATCCATAAAATCAAGTCAGTACATATACACTCACATACACGGAAGGTATAAAACCTTATCTTCTGAGACTTAATAACAACAGAAAGAGTTTAGGAAAGAAAATTGTATATTATTATTTGCCTTTTATTAAATTCAATCACTTCCCTTCCTAACTCAGAGACTAAAGCTGGATTGAAGTATAGACCTGTCCTTCCCTTGCCCTAAGAATATTTAACTGAGTTATACTGAAGAAATCTTTTTAAAATATTTCTTAAAATTATTTTATTTCATGGAAAGCATACTTGAGAGGCAGTGCAGAAAGCTTGAGTTCTTACGGCTTTATATCCATTAACTAGTGAAGAGCACTTCAGTAGCTCCTTCTGGGACTTGGGTTAGACTACAATTAAAAATCAGAGGTGACCTAAATGATCTTTACAACTTCCTCTAGGTCTAAGACACCAAGCTTCTCTTATGACAATACTATTCTAGGAACGAGTATTTAAAGAGAATATTTGAAGTGGACTATTAGGTTGTAGAAGGAAAACACTAACTTAGAACTTACTAATGAAATATGGAAGGAAATAAGGCATTTCCCAAAGGAGAACCCATAATTCAATGCATATTTAATTAATATAATACCAGATACTACCAATAAATATTATGAAAGGTGCCTCTCTCTCCACAATGCTTTTACTTAATTCACATTTATCTTGCTTCAGTTCTGTGCAAGAAGTGCTGGCACATGTCTTCTTAAACCTTATAAATATATTTATCTAAAAAGTAGTTTGTTGTTTTTCTCTCTTCAAAGAAGAAAATATCTGAAAGTCATAATTTTCATAGTAATTTTTAGAGAAGCACACAAGTGAAATCTGGATGTTCAATGATGTTTGTAATAGCAAATTATCCTTAGGATATTTCCTTTAATTAATACCTGTGGCTTCACTTTCTTCATGTCTTTAGGGCTAAGATTGCTTACATTCTAGAAGTCAGCAGTGGCAACAGCATTGGAATTCATCATCATTCTATCTAAAATGCCTATAATTTTCCTTAAGTTTATTGCATGTATGAAAAGAAAAACAAAAGTCTATGAGAGAAGCTTTAGAGTTAAATTAATATATAAATTTTACAATGAAATATTATTAAATTTATCAAAATTCAACCAATATTATAAATTGGTTTTCTCAAGTGCATGGAATACTGCACAGTAAGATGCACTGCCAAAAGGGTGTTATGGTATTTACCATAGGTTAGGCTATACACAAATGTTTCATGAAAAGAAAGTTTTATAATTTCAGGTATATTTGTAAATGTCTGGAATTCAAGAAAAATAGTTATTCAAAAATTATACCAGACAATAAGTATGGCTATTTTCCTGAGCAACCCAGGCAACTGGGGGTCAAATATAACTGGTTAATGCATTAATTGATTAGCTGTAACTGAAGTAACCAAATAATACATTCCATTTAGTGTAAAATATGTGCAGTCTAACTGCCATGTAATTTATTAGTTTCATTATTTTGTTCATGCCTTGAGAAGTCTCTGAACTTCTCTGCTGTAACCTAGTACACTAAACAACTAAGTAGGCTGGATGCATCATGGTCATAGAAGTCTCAAATATGTCAACACATTGTTGCCATAACCAAATACTTACAGAGAATTAGAACTAATGAAGGTAGCTTTTCCTGAAACTTTCTATACTGAGAAATGGAAACTTCCAAAGAAACAGGAAAAAAGACTGTGTGTTAATGATTCAGTGTTAATGGATTTCTTCGTGCAAAAAATGCCTACATAATTGGGGATTAAAGATGGTGGCATGAGAGGAGAGACAGAGTCTTCCTTCTAAAACTGGATACAATTAGAAAATTTAATTAGCGCAACTAATCCTGAGAGAGCAATAGGTAAGAGGACGGCGTCAGACTGCACACACCTGGAGAAAAGAGCAGAACTCAGCGAACGAACGGGGACCCGAGCCCCTCCGCCACCCCAGCTCACCTGCGGGAGGAAGACAAACGGAGCAGGGAGGGAGTGAAAGGCTTGGGACTGCTGAATACCTAGCTCCGGAGATCTGCTCTGGGAGCACAAACCTACATTTCATGGTGCTTTCATGAGACTCGCATGGAAAGTTAATACAGGCAGAATTCCTGGGGAGACTGGGATTCTGGCTCCTTGTGGAAAGCAGGGATCCATATCTGGCTGCTCTGGGAGAAAAACTTATACCTGTGTGTCCAGCCCACTGGCTCAGGCTGTGGAGACAGGCACAGGAGCCAGGAGGCGGGGAACTGCTCTTTCCTCCCCCCAGGCACCAGTACCGCTCACCTGCTAACCCCGACATTGCTTCAGGGGCTCAGCAGCTCCAGAATAGAGCTTCTGGACACTAGATGGCGCCATATACAAACATGAAACGCCAAAGGAACCTTGTCCAGAGTAAAATTGTTAATACAACTCCTGAGAAAGATTTAAATGATATGGACCTCATGACTCTTCCCGAAAGGGAGTTCAAAATAAAAATAATCAACATCCTAATGGAGGTATGGAAAGACATCCAAGAACTCAGGAATGAATTCAGGTCAGAGATCCAATCATTAAAGAACACAATGGAGGGTATTAAAAGCAGGATGGATATGGTAGAGGAGACAATAAATGAAATAGAAACTAGAGAAGAGGAATACAAAGAAGCTGAGGCACAGAGAGAAAAAAGGATCTCTAAAAATGAAAGAATATTGAGAGAACTATGTGACCAATCCAAGCGGAACAATATTCACATTATAGGGATACCAGAAGAAGAAGAGAGAGAAAAAGGGATAGAAAGTGTCTTTGAGGAGGTAGTTGCTGAAAACTTCCCCAATCTGGGGAAGGACACAGTGTCTCAGGCCATGGAGAACCACAGATCTCCCAACACAAGGGACCCAAGGAAGACAACACCAAGACACATAATAATTAAAATGGGAAAGATCAAGGATAATGACAGTCTGTTAAAAACAGCCAGAGAGAGAAATAAGATCACATACAAAGGAAAGCCCATCAGACTAATAACAGACTTCTCAGAAGAAACCTTACAGGCCAGAAGGGAGTGGCATGATGTATTTAATGCCATGAAGCAGAAGGGCCTGGAACCAAGATTACTTTATCTGGCGAGATTATCATTTAAATTTGAAGGAGGGATTAAACAATTTCCAGATAAGAAAAAGCTAAGAGAGTTTACCTCCCAAAAACCATCTCTGCAGTCTATTTTGGAGGGACTGCTATAGATGGAAGTGTTCCTAGGGTTGGATAGCTGTCACCAGAGGTAGGAAAATTATGGTAGGGAGGGTGGAGCTGCTGATTGTGAGGCAAATGCAAAATTACATTGACTATCCGAAAGCCAATCAAAAGATAGAGAAAAAGTATAGAATCTGATACCTAATATATAAAGAATGAAGGAGGAAGAAAAAGGAGGGGAAATAGAAAAGAAACTTTAGATAGTGTTTGTAACAGCATACTAAGTGAGTTAAGTTAGACTCTTAGATAGTAAGGAAAGTAACCTGGAACCTTTGGTAACCATGAATTGAAAGCCTGAAATGGCAATAAGCACATACCTATCGATAATCACCCTAAATGTAAATGGACTGAATGTACCAATCAAAAGTCATAGAGTCACTGAATGGATAAAAAAACAAGACCCATCTATATGCTGCTTACAAGAGACTCACCTCAAACCCAAAGACATGCACAGACTAAAAGTCAAGGGATGGAAAAAGATATTTCATGCAAACAATAAGGATAAAAAAGCAGGTGTTGCAGTACTAGTATCAGACAAAATAGACTTCAAAACAAAGAAAGTAACAAGAGATAAAGAAGGACATTACATAATGATAAAGGGCTCAGTCCTACAAGAGGATATAACCATTATAAATATATATGTACCCAACACAGGAGCACCAGCATATGTGAAACAAATACTAACAGAACTAAAGGAGGAAATAGAATGTAATGCATTCATTTTAGGAGACTTCAACACACCATTCACTCCAAAGGACAGATCCACCAGACAGAAAATAAGTAAGGACACAGAGGCACTGAACAACACATTAGAACAGATGGACCTAATAGACATCTACAGAACTCTACATCCAAAAGCAACAGGATACACATTCTTCTCAAGTGCACATGGAACATTCTCCAGAATAGACCACATACTAGGCCACAAAAAGAGCCTCAGTAAATTCCAAAAGATTGAAATCCTACCAACCAACTTTTCAGACCACAAAGGTACAAAACTAGAAATAAATTGTACAAAGAAAGCAAAAAGGCTCACAAACACATGGAGGCTTAACAACACGCATCTAAATAGTCAATGGATCAACGACCAAATTAAAATGGAGATCCAGCAATATATGGAAATAAATGACAACAACAACACAAAGCCCCAACTACTGTGGGACGCAGCGAAAGCAGTCTTAAGAGGAAAGTATATAGGAATCCAGGCATATTTAAAGAAGGAAGAACAAACCCAGATGAATAGTCTAACATCACAGTTATCAAAATTGGTAAAAGAAGAACAAATGAGGCCTAAAGTCAGCAGAAGGAGGGACATAATAAAGATCAGAGAAGAAATAAACAAAATTGAGAAGAATAAAACAATCGAAAAAATCAATGAAACCAACAGCTGGTTCTTTGAGAAAATAAACAAAATTGATAAGCCTCTAGCCAGACTTATTAAGAGAAAAAGAGAATCAACACACATCAACAGAATCAGAAATGAGAAAGGAAACATCACGACGGACCCAACAGAAATACAAAAATTATTAGAGACAACTATGAAAACCTACATGCTAAGAAGCTGGAAAACCTAGAAGAAATGGACAACTTCCTAGAAAAATACAACCTTCCAAGACTGACCAAGGAAGAAACACAAAATCTAAACAAACCAATTACCAGCAAAGATATTGAAGCGGTAATCAAAAAACTACCCAAGAAAAAAAACCCTGGGCCAGATGGATTTACCTCAGAATTTTATCAGACATACAGAGAAGATCTAATACCCATTCTCCTTAAAGGTTTCCAAAAAATAGAAGAGGAGGGAATACTCCCAAACTCATTCTATGAAGCCAACATCACCCTAATACCAAAACCAGGCAAAGACCCCCACCAAAAAAGAAAATTACAGACCAATATCCCTGATGAACATAGATGCAAAAATACTCAATAAAATATTAGCAAACCGAATTGAAAAATATATCAAAAGGATCATACACCGTGACCAAGTGGGATTCATCCCAGGGATGCAAGGATGGTACAACATTCAAAAATCCATCAACATCATCCACCACATCAACAAAAAGAAAGACAAAAACCATGTGATCATCTCCATAGATGCTGAAAAAGCATTCAACAAAATTCAACATCCATTCATGATAAAACCTCTCAGCAAAATGGGTATAGAAAGCAAGTTCCTCAACATAATAAAGGCCATATACAATAAACCCACAGCCAACATCATACTGAACAGCGAGAAGCTGAAAGCTTTTCCTCTGAGATCAGGAACAAGACAGGGATGCCCACTCTCCCCACTGTTATTTAACATAGTACTGGAGGTACTAGCCACAGCAATCAGACAAAACAGAGAAATAAAAGGAATCCAGATTGGTAAAGAAGAAGTAAAACTGTCACTATTTGCTGATAACATGATATTGTACATGAAAAGCACTAAAGCCTCCACTCCAAAACTAGTAGAACTGATATCGGAATACAGCAAAGTTGCAGGATACAAATTTAACACACAGAAATCTGTGGCTTTCCTATACACTAACAATGAGCCAATAGAAAGAGAAATCAGGAAAACAATTCCACTCACAATAGCATCAAAAAGAATAAAATAAATAGGAATAAACCTAACCAAGGAATTGAAAGATCTATACCCTGAAAACTATAAGACACTCTTAAGAGAAGTTGAAGAGGACACTAACAAATGGAAACTCATCCCATGCTATTGGCTAGGAAGAATTAATATAATCAAAATGGCCATCCTGCCCAAAGCAATATATAGATTTGATGCAATCCCTATCAAATTACCAACAACATTCTTCAACGAACTGGAACAAATAGTTCAAAAATTCATACGGAACCACCAAAGACCCCAAATAGCCAAAGCAATCCTGAGAAAGAAGAATGAAGTGGTGGGGATCTCACTCCCCAACTTCAAGCTCTACTACAAAGCCATAGTAATCAAGACAATTTGGTACTGGCACAAGAACAGAGCCACAGACCAGTGTAACAGATTAGAGACTCCAGACTTTAACCCAAACATATATGGTCAATTAATATTTGATAAAGGAGCCATTGACATACAATGGGGAAATGACAGTCTCTTCAACAGATGGTGCTGGCAGAACTGGACAGCTACATGTAAGAGAATGAAACTGGATCACTGTCTAACCCCATACACAAAAGTAAATTCAAAATGGATCAAAGACCTGAATGTAAGTCATGAAACCATAAAACTCTTAGGAAAAAACATAGGCAAAAATCTCTTGGATGTGAAAATTAGCGACTTCTTCATGAATATATCTCCCCAGGCAAGGAAAACAAAAGTGAAAATGAACAAGTGGGACTATATCAAGCTGAAAAGCTTCTGTACAGCAAAGGACACCATCAATAGAACAAAAAAGTACCCTACAGTATGGGAGAATATATTCGTAAATGACAGATCCGATAAAGGCTTGACATCCAAAATATATAAAGAGCTCATGCACCTCAACAAACAAAATAAATAATCCAATTAAAAAATGGGCAGAGGATCTGAACAGACAGTTCTCCAAAGAAGAAATTCAGATGGCCAACAGACAGACACATGAAAAGATGCTCCACATTGCTAGTTATTAGAGAAATGCAAATTAAAACCACAATGAGATATCACCTCACACCAGTAAGGATGGCCACCATCCAAAAGACAAACAACAAATGTTGGCGAAGTTGCGAAGAAAGGGGAACCCTCCTACACTGCTGGTGGGAATGTAAATTAGTTCAACCATTGTGGAAAGCAATGGAGGTTCCTCAAAATGCTCAAAATAGACTTACCATTTGACCCAGGAATTCCACTTCTAGGAATTTACCCTAAGAATGCAGCAGCCCAGTTTGAAAAAGACAGATGCACCCCTATGTTTATCGCAGCACTATTCACAATAGCCAAGAAATGGAAGCAACCTAAGTGTCCATCAGTAGATGAGTGGATAAAGAAGATGTGGTACATATACACAATAGCCATAAGAAGAAAACAAATCCTACCATTTGCAACAACATGGATGGAGCTAGAGGGTATTATGCTCAGTGAAATAAGCCAAGTGGAGAAAGACAAATACCAAATGATTTCACTCATCTGTGGAGTATAAGAACAAAAGAAAAACTGAAGTATCAAAACAGCAGCAGAATCACAGAACCCAAGAATGGACTAACAGTTACCAAAGGGAAAGAGACTGGGGAGAATGGGAGGGTAGGGAGGCATAAGGTGGTGAAGAAGAAAGGGGGTATTATGATTAGCATGTATAATGTGGGGGGTGGGGGAAAGGGGAGGGCTTTGCAACACAGAGAAGACAAGTACTGATTCTACAGCGTCTTGCTATGCTGATGGACAGTGACTGTAATGGGGTTTGTGGGGGGTACTTGGGGTAGGGGACAGCCTAGTAAACATAATGTTCTTCAAAAAAATAAAAACAAATAAATGTAAAAAAACGCCTATATAGTATGGTGCTTTTGAATACTGAGAGCAGAAAGTATTTCCAGGCCAAGAAGTTTCCCTATACAAGGTGTATGAATATGATGCAAGATAGCCTCATTTTTTTAGATGTCAGTTTTTAAAGATGTCTTTTCTTTTGTCAGTTATTGTGTATCTACCTTTCTAGAAAAATACTCAACGAGTATAATGGCTTGAATTCTGAATCCCTCCATGTCACCAGCACAAGAAAAACACACTACTTTGAGGTACAGGGAGAAGTGCACATTGGGAAATTTACTTTTTCAAACCGTCTAGTTTTTAAGGGTGTCAGAGGAACACTGTAAGGAGGATTGAAGGCCTACTGGACACTGGAATGTGGGCTACCTAATATATTCCTCAGTTACCCTGCATCTTATGTCTAAAAGATACTTAAGTAAGCACCCACATGATAAATTGATCACATTCATTCAACAATGTATGAGTGCTTAGGATGCATTAGTAATTAAAAGAGAAACATTCTGCCTTTATAAAGCTTTCATTCTTCTTTTAAAATTGAATATAGTAGATATACAATCTTACATTGGTTTCAAGTATACAATAGTGATTTGACAGTTATCTACATTATTAAATGCTTACCCAGTAAGTGTAGTTATTATCTGTTAATATAGGAAAAGTATTAGAGTATTATTGACTATATTCTTCATGCTGTACATTCATCCATGAGACCAATTGATGATTGAGATTTTGTGGTTCTTAATCCCCTTCACCTATCCATAGTGGCTGCACCAACTTACAATCCTACGAACATGGCAGAAGTTTCCTTTTCCCCACATCCTTGCTGACAGTTTCTATATCTTGTCTTTTGGATAGTGGCCATTTTGACCGGTGTATAAGATGATATCTCAATGATGTTTTGATTTGCATATACCTGATGATTAGTGATGTTGAGCATCTTTTCATGAGTCTGTTGGCCATTTGTAAGTCTTCCTTGGAAGACGTCTATTCAGGTCGTCTGCCCATATTTTATTTGGATTTGTTTCTTTGATGTTGAGTTCTTTATATATTTTCGATGTTAGCCCCTTATCAGATACATCATGTATTCTCCCAAACTATAGATTTTGTAATGGTTTTCTTTCTTTGTGTAGAAGAATTTTAGTTTTATGTGTCCCACATTTTACTTTTTGCTTTTGTTTTCCTTGTCCAGGGAGATGTATCCAGAAAAAATTTGCTCATACTTACGTTCAGGAGATTTCTGCCTAAGAGTTTTATGGATTCATGTCTTACATTTAGGTCTTTAATCCATTTTGAGTTTACTTTTGTGTAGAATATTAGACAATGATCCAATTTCATTGTCTTGCATGTAGCTGTCCAGTTTTCCCAATGAAATTTATTGAAGAGACTGTCTTTTCCCTATTGTATATTCATGGCTCCTTTGTTATATATTAATTGAGCATATATATATATATATATATATATATATGAGTTTGTTTATTTCTGGGCTCTCTATTCTGTTTCATTGATCAAATAATCTACTCATCTGCCACTAATAAAATTGAATTAGTAAAAAAAATTGATTGATTGTATTTAGCTTTGTAGGATAGCTTGAAATGAGGGACAATGATACCCCTAGCTTTATTATTCCTTTTCAAGATTGCTTTGGCTATTTGGGGTCTTTTTTGGATCCATAAAAATTTTAGAATGTTCTCTAGTTCACTAAAAAATAATGTCATTAGTGTTTTGATGGGTATTTCATTAAAATTCTAAATTGACTTGAGCAGTATGATTATTTTGACAATATTATTTCTTCCTATACATGAGGATGGGATAACTTGAATCTTTAGTGTTTTCTATATATAGCATCATATCACCTGCAAACAGTGACAGTCATTTCTTCTTTACCAATTTGGATGCCTTCTATTTCTTTTCTTGTCTGATTGGTGTGACTAGGACTTCTACTACTTGTTGAATAAAAGTGGAGCAAGCAGGCATCCTTGCCATGATCCTGATCTTAGGGAAAAAACTTTCAGCTTTTTCCCATTGCATATGATATGATCTGTGGGTTTGTTGTACAGGACCTTCATTATGTTGACATATGTTCCCTCTATACCCATTATTTTTTTTTTAGAATTAGATATAGTTTTTAATATATACATATACACACACATATAAATTCCCTTACAATTTTTGTAGGTTTCTTTACTTTTTCTTCTGTTTCTTGCCCATTTCTTTCTATTGTTTGTATTAATATTTTGATTTGTGACAATGTATTCTCTAGTATCATATGATCCTGCATAAGGCAAAGCTTTTATTTATTTGTTTTTGCCCAAAATGTTCCCTCAGAAAAGTTGTTAAGAATTTGAACCGTTACAAATTCTTTAATAACACAAGACCCATTCTCAAATACTTTGATAAACAACTGTAGTTTATGCACCTGGCCTACTCTTATATGAATAATAGCTTTTTATTCAAGAAAGTAAAGTTTTTCAGAAATTCTGAGAGTTTCTGAAATATGTGATATATTTTCTGAATTCCTGCATGTGCTCAAATTTAATTTACAGTTTAGTTGTGAGAGTAGGATGCTAGGCAATCATTCGTTTTTTTTTCCTTATAGTTTTTTTTTTCTTTTTTTTTTCTAGTTACCAAAGAGAAAGGGACTAGGAAGGATGGGTGGGAAGGGAGGGACAAGGGTGGGGAAAAAGAAAGGGGGCATTACGATTAGCATGTATAGTATGGGGGGGCACGGGGAGGGATGTGCAACACAGAGAAGACAAGTAGTGATTTTACAGCATCTTACTATGTTGATGGACAGTGACTGTGAACAGGTATGTGGGGGGGACTTGGTGAAGGGGGGAGCCTAGTAAACATAATGTTCTTCATGTAATTGTAGATTAATGATACCTCTATACCCATTTTGTTGAGAGTTTTTAATCATGAAAGGATGCTGGATTTTGTCAAATGCTTTTTTCGACATCTACTGAGATGATCCTATGGTTATTATACTTCCCTTCCTTCTATGTGGTGTACCACATTGATTGTTTTGTGCATATAGAACATTGTTGAATCCCTGGAATAAATCCCAGTGGGTCATTGAATGAGCCTTTTGATGTATTTTTTTAGTTTGGTTTGCTAATATTTTGTTGAGGATATTTGCATTTGTGTTCATCAGGGATATTGGTCTGTAATTTTCCTTTTTTATTTGGCTTGGTTTTATTAGAGTGATGCTGGCCTCATAGAATGAGTTTTGAAGTATTCCCTGTTCTTCTATTTTTTATTTTAATACTTTTAAGTGTTCAGTAGAATTCTTCCATGAAGCCATCTGGTCCTGGCTTTGTGTTTTGGGAGTTTTTGATTACTAATTCAATTTTATTAATGGTAATCAGTCTGCTCTGATTTGCTATTTCTCACTGCATCAATCTTTAAGAATATACATTTCTAAGAATTTTCTATTACTTCTAGGTTGTACAGTTTATTGGCATATAATTTTTCATATAGTTCTTATAAATTTTTCAAATTTCTGTGGTGTCAGTTGTAACTTGTTTTTGTCTCTGATTTTGTTTGAGTCCTCTTTTTTTCCTGATAAGTCTGGCTAGGGATTTGTCTATTTTGTTTATCTTCTCAAAGAACCACCTCTTGGTTTCATTGAGTTTTCTATTGTTTTTTAGTCTCTATTTCTGCTCTGATATTTATTATGTCCCTTTGCCCACTAACTTTTGGCTTTGCTTGTTCTTCTTTTTCTAGTTCCTTCAGTTGTGGGGTTAAATTGTTTATTTGGGATTGTTCTTGTTCTTGAGGTAGGCCTGTATTGCTCTGGACTTCCCTCTTAGAACTGCTTTTGATGCATCCCACATAGTGTGAACTACTGTTTGTTTTCATTTGTCTCTGAGTACTGTTTGATTTGTTCATTGATCCATTCACTATTTAGAAGCATATTCTTTAATTTCCATGTATTCATGGTTTTTTAGTTTGTTTTTTTCATACAATTTCTAGTCTCATGCCACTGTGGTCTGAAAAAATGCCTGATACAATATCAATTTTTTTGAATTTATTGGAGCTCTTTTTGTGTCTTAATATGTGATCTGTTCTGGTGTATGTTCCATGTGCACTTGAGAAGAATTTGCATTCTGTTGCCCTTGGGTGGAATGTTCTGTGTATATCGGTTAAGCCCATCTGGCCTAATGTGTCGGTCAATGCCACTGTTTCCTTATTGATTTTCTGTCTGGATGATCTATCCATTGATTTAAGAGGCACATTAAAGCCTCCTTTATTTTACTATTATTATATTGCTATTTTTAAGTAAGATTTTTAAAATATTACTATTATTATGTTACTGACAATTTCTCCCATTAGGTCTGTTAGCGTTTGTTTTATATATTTAGGTGCTCCTATGTTGGGCGCATAGATATTTACAATTGTCCAATCCTCTTGGTAGACTGATCTCTTTATCACGATGTAATGTTGTTCCTTGTCTCATTACCTTATTTATTTTGAAGTTGATTTTGTGTGATACAAGTATTGCTTCTCCTGCTTTTTTCTATCTTTTATGTCTCTAGGTCTGAAATGAGTCTCTTATAGGCAGCATATAGATGTGTCTTGTTTTTTTTTTTTATCCATTCAGATACACTGTGTCTTTTGATTGGTACATTAATACATTCACATTGAAAGTAATAATGGTAGGTATGTATTTATTCCCACTTTGTTAATTGTTTTCTGGTTGTTTTTGCAGTTCCTCTCTTTTGCTTTCTTCCTCTCTTCCCTTGTGATTTGGTGATTTTCTTTGGTGTTTGCTTAGATTCCTTTTTATTTGTTGTGTATCTGTTATAGTTTTGAGGTTTCTGGCTGACACACATTTTGTATGTACTTTCCTGTGTGTATTAAAGAGTCCATATTAATTTCTTGGTCAACTAATATTGAACACATTCCATAAGTACTATTTTCTATTCCTGTTCTTACTCTACAGTTTTTGTATATGGTATTACAATCTACATATTGTTATTTCATTTTTATTTTGTGTATCTTTTGACTAATTTTTTGTGTATAATTGGTTTTACTACTTTTGTCTTTTGAATTTCACACTCACTTTGTAAGTGATTGGTCTGCTACCTTTATGGTAGGTTTGTTTTCATGAATAAAAATATTTAAATTGAAAACATTTCTATTTAGACATGTCCCTTTAACATTTCCTGTAAGGCTAATTTAGTGGTGGTGAATTCTCTTAACTTTCATTTATCTAGAAAACTTTCATCTCTCCTTCAATTCTGAATAATAAACTTTCTTGGTAGAGAATTCTTAAAGATTTTTCCCTTCAAATGCTTTCAATATTCCATACCACTCCCTTCTGGCCTATAAAGTTTCTGCTGAAAAATTTTCTGATAACACTTAAGGGAAATTGCATAAGGCTGTCTGTCTTTTGCTTGTTTTAAGATTAACTTTGATCTTTGCCATTTTAATTACTTTATATCTTGGACTTCCTTTAGTTCATCTTGTTAGGGGCTCTCTGTGCTTCCAGGACCTGGACGTGTCTCTCCTTTCCCAGACTGGGGAAGTATTCAGCTATTACTTCTTCAAATAGACTTTCTAACTTATTTTGTCTTTCTCTTCTCCTTCTGGGACCCCTATTATGTGTGTATTGTTTTGTTTGGTTGTCACACCGCTCTACTTAGCATCTCCTTTTCAGAGTTTCTTTACTCTTTGTTCCCCAGTTTGGTTACTCTACTGTTGTCAATCTCCTATCACACTGATTTGTTCCTCTGTTTCCTACAGTCTGCTATTCATTGCCTCTATTGTATTTTCATTTTGGTTATTGTTTCCTTCAGTCTGAATGGCTCTTTTTATATTTGCTATCTTTTTGTTGAAGTTCTTGCTGATATCATCAATTCTTTTCCCCAGTTCAGTGAGAATCTTTGTGACCATTACATTAAATTCTTTATCAGGAGAATAGCTTATCTCTGTTTCTTCTAGTAGTTTTTCTTGTGTTTGTCTTATTCCTTTTTTGCAAAATATTTCTCTACCACCACATTCTGTTGGGTCTCTCTTTCTTCCTTTGTATTAGGTGGATCATCTATGCCTCCTGGTCTTAAAAGTAGTGGCCTTATGAAGCTTGTGTCCTGTGCTGCCCAGAAGCTCATGACCCAAAGCTTACCAGTACCAGGTTCTCTGTTTTGGCTGAGCTACCTGATCCCCACAGGGAGCCTCCATGTGCTGTCTCTGGTCTGTGGTGGTTCTGGTGGGTTTCATTGCGGGTGCAGCTATCCTCTGCCTACATGTCAGCAGTGGCAGATGCATGCTGGTCTGAACATGCCGGGTGTGTAGGGTATACCAAAGGTTGCTGGGATTGAGCTTGGGAGCATTTGCGGAGGTTTGGAGCTAGCTCCCTCATGCATTTGACCAATTGAGGTGAGGAAAGGTGAGGAAATATGGGAAAATGCTGTCTTCCCTCTACTTGCTAGTCAGCAAATCAGTCTGCTCCTTGGATGAGCTGGCTGGGTGGGATGGGGGTGCCAGGGAGGTGTTGCTGCAAGGATGAGCTTCCAGTGAGGAAGACAGAGGTTTTTGGAATTGGCTCCTGCAAGTACCTGACCAGTCAGACCTGAGGGAAGGATACGAAATAGGGAAGGTGTCATCTGCCCTCCACCTGTGGATCAGCAAGAACAGACTGCTGCTAGGCCAAGCAGGCTAGATGGGGCAGGCATATAAGGAAGTGTTGCCATGGGGCTGAGATGCCATTGAGGAAGATGGAGAATTTCATAGCTGGCTCCTGCAAGCTCCTGACCAGTCGGGCTGAGGGAGAGTTTGGAGAGTATCATGCCTCTGTCTTTTCTCCTCTGAAGGGAGCTCTCTCCAACTCCCCAACTCTGGCACACTTCCCACTGCTGGTAAACCTTTCAAACTGCCACCTCTGTGTTGGATCTCAATGAAACAGATGGTATGTGCATGTCCTCCATAGGTGACAGGAGTCAGCCTCCCAGAATACTCCAACTCACCCTGGTGTCCAGTCCTAGTAATTGTCAAAAAACAGTACAATGTGGACTCATATTCCTGGACCTGATCTCCAAGGCCTGTGAGCAAGATTCCTGAGTGTTTATCCTCTCCCCATTTTGTTCCTGTCCCTCCCCCTTGTGGGCTAAAGTGGGTGAAAGGTGTGGTTCCTGACTGATCATGGCTCTGCCCCTTTACCCTTCTCAGTGAGGTCTTCTCTTTTTCACAATGTATAGACATCTGTTCTTCATTCTTCAGGTCTTTTTCAGGATTAGTTTTATTTGCTGTAGTTGCTTCTTTAGTGTATATGAGATGAGGTTTTCACCTGGCCATCCTACTCCACCCTGCTTTTCCCTGTCAACAAGAATAGTAATTTTACCCACTACTATTAAACATTGAAACTTACCTCCTCAGATTAGGAATAATACAGATATTTTACCACTAAATATGAAAATTGGATTTTCTATAAATGTTCTTTCTTATATATGAAAGTTCCATCTATTCTTACTTTGCTAAGTGTTTTTATTTATAAAAGAGTATTAACTTTTGAAAAATGCATTTTCTGCATTATTGGAATGATCATGTGTTTTATTTTTCCATATCCTATTAATGTATGGTATTTTATTAACTTTCTATTTTGAACTGTGATTTTATTATTTGGTAAGTGTCACTTGGGAATGATGTATAATCTTTTCAATGTGATGTTGAATCAGTTTTCTGATATATTTCTTGAGAATATTTATAAGGGATATTGATCTGTTGTTTTCTTTTCTTGAGATTTTTATGTTTGGCTTAGAATGTGTTAGAGTGATCCCTCCTCTTCAATAAGAGTTTGGAATTGTTGTTAATTGTTCTTTAAACGTTTCAGAGCATTCACCAATAACTCATTTGGTCCTGTACTTTTCTTCATTGGAAGGTTGTAATTATTCAATCTCTTTATTAGTTTTAAGTCTGTTGAGAAGTTTTATTTCTTCCTGTGTCAATATTGGTAATTTGGTAATTAGTGTGTTTTTAAGAATGTGTCCATTTCATCTGTTACCTACATCTGTTGGTACACAGTTATTCACAGTAATCTCTTATAATTCTTTCAATGTCTATAAGGTCAGTAGTAATGTCCCTGCTTTTATTTCTGATTTTAGTTTTTTAGGTCTTCTTTCATTTTTAGTCATCCTAAAGGTCTTTCAAGTTTGTTAATCTTTTCAAATAATCAACTTTTCTATTGCTTTTCTATTCTCTATTTTATGTCCTTCTTTTGCTGCCTTTGAGTTTAGTTTGCTCTTTTTCTACTACTTTAAAGCATGAAGTCAGATTGTGGATTTGAAAGCTTTTTTTCCTTTTTAAGGGAGCATTTACAGTTAAGTTTACTCTGAGTAATTTTTATAATTAATTCTATAATGATGGTGTGTTACATTTTCATTTGTCTCAAAGTATTTTCCAAGTTTCATAATCATTTTTTTGTTGGCTCATTTGCTATTTTAAAGCATGTTGTTTAATTTCTTTGTATTTTCAAATTTTCTAGTTTTCTGTTGAGTTCTAGATTCATTCCATTGTGGTTAGAGGAAATACCCTGTTCAATTTCAGTCCTTTTATATTAAGAATTGTTTTATGGCCTAATATACAGTCTATACTACAGAAAATTCTATGTGCATTTTAGAATAATGTACATGCAGTATAGTGTATAAAGGTTATTAGATTTAGTTGGTTTATAGAATTAAGTCCTCTATTTTCTTCTCAATCTTTGTAGATGTCTATCAATTCTTGAAAGTAGGGTACTGAAGACTTTGACTATGATTGGAGAGCTATCTACAAATTGAATTATGTCAGTGTTTGATTCTTATATTTTGGGCCTCTTTTTTTGCTGCATATATCTATAATATATCCTCTTGATGAATTGAAACTTTTATGAATAAAAATGTTCGTCTTAGTCTCTTGTTAAAATTTTTGACTGGAATACTATATATTATTTTTGTATTGGTAGATACCCTAGCTCTCTTTTTGTTAATATTTGCATGGAATATATTACTCTACCCATTCACTTTCAATCTATTTTGAGTCTTTGGGACTAAACTGATCATCTCATAAATTACAAATAGTTGAATCCTTTTTAAAGTTCTAATCTGCCAATATCTTTTAATTGAGTTTAATCCATTCACATTTAAAACAATCATTGATAATGAAGGCCTTGATTTTGCCATCGTGATATTTGTACCTCTTATATCTGTTTTACTCCCTCAGTCCCTCTAATACCACTTTCTTTTTTAGTTTTATCAATTTTTTCTACTGTACCATTTTGATTTCCTCTTCAATATATTTTCAGTTATTTTCTTATAGGTTACTATGGCGATTTACAGTTAATGTTTGAACTTTATAAAAATCTAGTTTCAATTTCACCAAGTTAACTTCAATAGCACACATTAATTCTGCCTCTATTAAATTCTACCCCTTCCCTTTAATACTGTTATGGTCACAAATTACATGTTTATATACTGTGTATCCATTAACATAAGCTTATCACTTTATGAATGTGTGTTTTAAATAATATAGGAACCAAAGAGGATTTATATACCAAAATTAAAACAGTATTAGCTTTTATATTTTATATTTACCTATGCAGTTACCTTTACTAGTGACCTTTATTTCTTTATATAGCTTCAAACAACTTTTCTTCAGCCTAAGCACTATCTTTAGCATTACTTTTAGACTAGGTCTACTATAGGCAAACTCTTTCAGCTTTTGCTTTTCTTGGGATCCTTATTTGATGTTCATTTTTGAAGGGCAATTTTACCAGATATAGAATATTTGATGTTTTTTTAAAATTTTATCACTGCAAATATATATTCTCATTACCTTCTGTCTGCCAAAATAACTGTTAAACTAATGGAGGATCCCTTGAATATGATTAGATGCTTCTTGCTGCTTTCAAAATTCTTTGTTTTCTGACAGTTTTATTATAATCAGCCTTGATATGCTATCTCTTTGAGTGATCTTGCTAGGAATCTTGAGCTTCTTAGATACACAGTCACATTTTAAACACATTGGAGTTTTCAGTCATGTTTCTTTAAATGGTCATTCTGGCCCTTTTCCTCTTTTTCCTCCTGGGATTCCCATGATGCAAATGATGGTAGTCTTGACGGTTTCCCATATATCCTTTAGGCTTTTTTCCTTTTTGTTCCTCTGACTATTCATTTCAATTTTCTTATATGCAAGCCCTTTGTTTCTACCTTTTGCCTGCTCAAGTCTGTTTTTTAACATCTTCAGTGATATTTTTATTTAAGCTATTTTATTTTTCAGCTACAGAATTTGTTTGGTTTCTTTTTATAATATGCATTTATTAACATTTCACAGCTGTTCATTCATTGTTCTGATTTTCTTTACTTATTTGTTTATATTTCCCTTCAGATTTTTTAGCACATTTAAACTGTTAAGTCTTTATCTCGTAACTCAAATATCTGGGCTTCTACATGGATAGTGCCTATTAAATTCTTTCTATCCTGTCTGGACCATATTTTCATGTTTCTCTGTATGATTTGTAATTTCTTGTTGAGGACCGGACATTTTGAATACTGTTATGTGTCACCTATG
The DNA here is from genome assembly GCF_030020395.1 of Manis pentadactyla. Lineage (NCBI taxonomy): Eukaryota > Metazoa > Chordata > Mammalia > Pholidota > Manidae > Manis > Manis pentadactyla. Next base: position 24,913,021 of record NC_080023.1, read on the forward strand.
AACATTACACTCTCCCTTTCCCCTGGGATTGCTATTCTTACACCTGATGAAGGTTATAGACATCAGTTTGTTCAGTTACTATTCCAAACTATTTTTGCAAAGCATCTATTGTTGAGTGCAGTTACTGCAATCTCTGTTCTATTATCTCCCCAACCAGCAAACTATCTGAGATTTCCTTAAATTCCTGGGTTCCATAAAAAAGGAGAAAGTGTATTGCTTTAAATTCCCTCCCACCAATGACCCTTCAGTCCATACTGGTTAAGTCATGAGCTTTCCCTGTGCCAGCATCTCAGAAATCCATAGCATCAATCAAAATGTGAAAGCCAAAATTTGAGAGGAGAAGATCCTTGTTTCCCAGCCTTTTATTAAGAAGTCACACTAAGATTGTGGCATGATGTACCCATAGAGATATAGTGGACAAAGGATAGTAGCTGAAAAATGAAACTCAAAATTCACTGAAATATAGGAGTTTTTCTTCATCAAGTTGAGTGCTGCAAGTATTCAACCAGATTCTAGGTTCAAAAGTACCTGCCTCCGTGGAGGGACCAACCCATGATGCTCCCTAATTTGCCATATTCTGTGATGTCTTGGTGTCATGTAATGATGACACTGAACTATTCTTTTTAGAGATAATTTGGGACATTTTGAAATTTCACTTTGGTTTTAATTCATTTCCAAGTTGAAACTAGGGGTCTTCAATATTGGAATGGAAACAGGAAGCACTATCTCAGTTGCATCAGATTAGATCAACAACAGAATCAGGTAAAAGTGTTTTTTTCTCTGGATATTTTTTGGCAACCAATTTGGTGTATATGATTTTATTTAAGGCAACATTGCTGGACCATGAAGAGGGAAGCTCGGGCAGCATGGAGCACCGAGGGTCAGTATCAACTTTTTCATTTACTTCACCAGAGAAAGATATTAATCATAAGACACTTAAGATTTCAAAATAACTGGGTGGTATTTAAAGTAAGATTTAGCAATCTGAGGAGTCAGGGATTTATATTCCTTTTATATTTAATAATAAAAAACTTAATAGAAAAATCCTTGCTTGATAGGATAAAAGAATGTGACTAATGCAGAAACCCTCCTACATAATGGTTACACATGTATCCATCTCTCCTGACAAGAAATCTATTATTAATGCCTTTACTTCTATAATAGAATTTTCATATGTTTCTGTAAACTAATTTATAAAAGCCTCATACATGTTCTTTTACAATCTTTGTTTGATTTTGGATACTGTGATTTTACTATTAGATGCTGTAGGAAGGATTGACTCAAATATTTTGTAAATACTTGGTATTTAACATATTCTCTAAGAAGCAGATGAAGAGAAAATCTGTATATATTGGTTTATGTTGATACTTTTCAAATTGGTGTTACATGTGTATGGGTTTACAAACACACATGCATGTCCCCACACACACATGTGTTCTGGATTACCTTGTGACTAATGTTACCACTTACTATCTCAAGTGCAGGAATAAAGGGAGACTGAACAAGTTTGGGTTACAGTGAGATGAGTAAGGTGGGTGAGGAACTCACAGGCAAAATTTAAGGATACATTCTCCAAACTTAATAATCAATATAGATACTATTTAATATATATTTACAATAAAAATTAATGTAAAATAGATCACGATCAAGATGAACAAAATATCAAAATTTTAGATTCAGGCAGGATCAGCAACTATAACTTGATAAACCTTATTTGAGCCTGAGGCAAATAGAATATTCAGTGATATTTCATTAAAATACTTACCTCAATTACTGAGTTTTTTCTTCCTTCCTTAAATTTTATGCCCAAGGCTAGTGCCTTACTCTCCTCATATTAGTCTTGCTGGATCTAAATTCCTATCTTCTAGACAAACTTTGAAAGTCTAGGATATGAAGTCACAAAATTAATCTTTTATTTACTCAGAGTTTTACATTCAAAACTGTCTTGTTTAGCACCTAAGGTTATTGACTGTTGCAATTTAGTTTCAGAAGTATATTTTATCAATGTCAGTAGGAAGTTTCATACAGCTAACTAAGTCAGGAAGCTAGTAACAATTCTCTCAGTGCATGAGTCTATATAAGAGGAGAAATAAAATGATACACCCTGTGAGGCAAACTTTAAATGCTCCTGTGAAACAGTACAGAGGATCTTGGGGCACTTGGCCAGAGGACGCAATAAATGAGAGAAACACCAGAATCTGAAGTATTTCTTCTTCTACTATTTCTTGTATGCTTACTCTCTCTTTTTGTCTCTGCCTTTCTCATACACACATATACATACAGAATACTGAGAGATGACTTGTCCAATTCCAATGATGTCCAAAGAATAAGACAAAACACTTCTATTAATCACTGAACAGGTATGTGATCTAGGAGACCAGACAACAGAAAAAATCCATCCATAATTTGCTATTTGTACAAGCCACACTCTGAAGGTATGAAAAAACAAATAGCATGAGAGAAAACTAAAATTAATTGTGAAACCACCTGGACTACATATGAATAATATACCATACTGAATGAGATAGGGAAGTATAGAACTAGCCTGTTACTTTGGGAACTAGTATTTGGACTGGATACCAAAGGTTAAGGACAAAAATAACTATACATAAACACTCTAGTTACTCAATTTGTTTCTCATAGGGTTTGGGTCATTGACTCTGAAAAAAATATTTGTACAACACTAGTATACACTAAATAAATACATTGTAAATAGTGAGAACCAGGTTTTTCATTTTCCTAGAATGAGTTCTGTGGTAGTTTTTTATTGAAATTCAATATAATGTATGCTTTCAAGGTGTGTGTGTGTGTGTGTGTGTGTGTGTGTGTGTATCTCCATCCATCCAGATCTAGAAATAGTTATATTTTCCAAGTTCTAGCTATTAGAAAGGCCTAGAAGGAAGGCCACTTTGGTAGTTATGTTTCTAAATACCATATATTGGTGATAAATACCATTTTTCAATAAAAAGAACAAGGCTTTATTGAAGAAATGGTTGTTTCCAGGGCTATCACATAGAGAATACAAGATGAGTCTGAAGAATTATATGGTGCCAGAGAGGAAAAAAGTGTTCAAAAAGGATGGGCACATGTCAGAAGATTATAGGAGCAATCTGCAATAGTTTCTAATGGCCAAAACTAGAACACTGAGGATACAACAAATAATGATAGTTTTGGATTACAAACCAGAGAATTAAAGTAAATATCCATGTGCACATGATATAAATTGATAATTGAACACATAAATGAGGAAGAAATAGCTCTTCTTTTTAGAATAACTACAATTTATAAATGTAAAAGGCATATAGAAATAAGTAAAACAAACACAAACACTACAGGTAAAATTGTTTTACAGAAGATCCATCAGTAGATACTAAAATTGGTAGAAATACAGTTGAAAAGGAGCAGGATATTTGCATAATCTCAAAAGTGATTCATGGTAAAATACTTCATAATTATGAGTAAAAAGAATACCTTCACAATAGTGAAACCCAAAAGACTCCACCTTAACCCAGGTGATTAATGATAATACCATCAACAATAACATGTTTACCCTATATGTACCTTTTATGATACACTGAAAACGATACATCATTTCTGTTATCCTTCTTTAAAATGTATAACTTCAATCTAATAATAAGAAAGTATCAATCTAAAATTGAGAACATTCTATAAAGTAATTGACCCTTACTATTCAAAAAACGTATTTTAAATGCAAGGTAAAGTCCTGGTTAGAAATTGAAATATCAACAGAGCATTAGTGGAAAATACTGTAAACTTTGAAATAAAAATCTGTACTTGTTAATTATATTAAATTTGTTAGCACAAAGAAATTAATGTTGGTATAATATGATTATGCAAGCTATTAACATTAGCAGAAGCTAGGAGAAAGTATTTGTGACTTCTATGGTAATTTTGTAAATTATGTGTATTTATTTTTAAAGAAAAAGTTAAATAATTTTTTTTGTTCTCCCTTTAACTCCAGTTCTTGTGTCTTTACAGCTCCAGATGATTCTTAGCACACCCCTTATTTAGATCTGGAGTCATATGCTTTTAATTCAAAAGTGAAGTGGATAGAAGTTGGGGAGAGTACTGAATTCCCCATCATATACTTCTGAATATTCATATTGGGTCCACTGTTGCTCCTGAATCACTCAAGTCAAAGATATCACCTTTATTAGATGTCTCAACACAATATGTGCTATGGTAGTTATTGCTTTTGTCCAAAATTTCATCTTATCCTGAAACATTGGTGGAGAAAACCTGCTGCTGTATCTTTGTTCTCCAGTGTCAACCAATCATTAAAAGACAATCGCAGAATACTTGTACTAGTATTGCCAGATATTCCTACTGAGTGATAACTCTTGTCTGCTATTCAAGTGGGGCTCATCATATCCTCATGAGTCCCAATGTTTCAGTTGTGTTTGTAATAGTTAAATATTTATAACTAAATATATAAAGCAAAATATTGAACAGACATAAAGAGAAATAGACAATGATACAATAATAGTAGAGGATTTTAATATTTTATTTCATCAATGGATATGTAGTCCAGATATAAAATCCATGAAGAAAAAAATTGTCTGTAAATAATGTTAGACTATATGGATGTAATGGATATCTACAGAACATAAATTCCAAAAACAGCACAATACACATTCTTAGTGCACATGGGACACTCCAGAATATACCATATGTTAGGCCACAAGACAAAAATAATTTTAGGAGTATTGAAATTGTATGAAGCATATTTTCTGACCACAGTGGTACAAAGCTAGAAATGAATTACACAAAATGGGAAAATTCACAAATATGTGGAGATTAAACAATATGCTACTATGAAACAAAGGATAAATCAAATTTTAATGCCTTGAGAAAAGCAAAAATGCAAATAAAACATACTAAAATTTATGAAATGCAGCAAAAGCAGTTCTAAGAAGGAAGACAGAGTCATAAATGCCTACATCAAAAAAATAGAAGTCTCTACACCTCAGGGAACTAGGAAAAGAACAACAAACAAAACCAAAAGTTAGTAGAAAGAGGGAAATAAATATAGAGTTGGAGTAAATGAAATAGAGACTAAAAAGGCAATATAAAAGATAAGTAAAAGTAAGAGCTGGTTTTGAAAACATAAAACTGACAAACCTTCAGCTAGATCCACCAAGAAAAAATAAGAGACGACTCAAAATCAGAAATGAAAAAAGAGATAGTACAACTAATACCACACAAATATTTGGATATAATGTAATGGATCACAAGAACCAAACTGGACAACCTAGAAAAAATGGATAAATCCTAGAAATGTACAACCTACCAAGACTGAATCATAAAGAAATAGGAATTCTGAACAGACAGATTACTAGTAATGAAATTGAATCAGTAATCAAAAACCTCCTATAAAACAAAATCTAGGAACAGACAGCTCTAAAGGTGAATTCTACCAAACATTCAAAGAACCTTCTTAAACTCTTTCTAAAATAGAAGGGAACACTTCCAAATTATTTTACACAACCAGCTTATCCTGATACCAAAAGAAGAAAAGAACAACACATAAAAATATTATGAGCTAATATCCTTGATAAACACAGATGCAAAAATATTCAACAAAATATTAGCAAACTGACTTCAACAATGCATTAAAAGGATCACACACATGATCAAATGGGATTTATTCCAGGGATGCAAGCATAGTTCAACATTCACAATTCAGTCAAAATGATATACCACATTAACAAAATAAAGGATAAAAGTCATATAGATGCATAAATGCATTTGGTAAAATTCAGCTTCCATTTATGGTTAAAGCTCTCAACAAAGTAGGTATGGGGGGATGTAGCTCAACAAAATAAGGCCATATTGACAAGTTCACAGCATCATCAGTGGTGAAATGATAAAAGCTTTTCTCTGTGATCATGGACAAAACAAGGACATCCACTATCCCCACTTTTATTCAACACAGTATTGGAAGCCCTAGCCAGAGAAATGAGTCAAGGAAACAAAATTAAAAGCATCCACCTTAAAAAGGAAAAATTAAAACTGTCACTATTTGCAGTTGACAGGATATTATATATAGGAACCCTAAAAACCCCATCCAAAAACTCTTAGAATAAATAAATTAAGTAGTTACAGCATAGAAAACACTCAAAAAGCTGTTGCATTTCTATACACTAATAATAAAATATCTGAAAAAAATAAAGACTATAACTCAATTATAAGTTGCATCAAAAAGAATAAAATACCTAAGAATAAACTTAACAAAAGAGTTGCAAGACCTGTATACTGAAAACTACAAGCTGTTAATGAAAGAAACTGAAGACACAAATGAATGGAAATATATTCTGTTCATGGAATGGAAGAATTAATATCATTAAAATGTCCATACCACCCAAAGCAATCTACAGATTCAATGCAGCCTTAATCAAAATTCCAATCACATCATACACAGAACTAAAAGAGTCCTAAAATTCAAGTAGAACCACAAAAGACCCCATATATCCAAAGCAATATGAGAAAGAAAAACAAGACTGGATGATATGGCTCCCTAATTTCAAAGTATTTTACAAAATTATTCTACTTTTAACATTTGGTATTGGCATGAAAACACATAGATTAATGGGACAGAATAGAGAATCCAGAAATAAGCACATGCTTATATGGTCAATTAATTTATGACAAAGGAACCATGAATATACAAATGAAAAAGGCCAGTCTCTTTATAAAAATGGTGCTGGAAAAACTGGACATCTACATGCAAAAGTGTGAAATTGGATCACTGTCTTACACCATACACAAAAATAAACTTGAAATGGAATAAAGACTTGCATGTAAGTACTGAAACCATAAAACTAGGTGAGACTATACATGATAAACTCCTTGAGAAATTCTTTGCAATTATTTTTTTAATGTGGCACCAAAATAATTGCAACAAAAGCAAAAATGAACAAGTTGGACTTAAGTAAAACTAAAATGATTCAGCACAGCAAAGGAAAACATCAACAAAATATAAAGACAAAGTACTAAATGGGAGAAAATGCTTGCAAATGACATTTGAGAAGGGGCTAATATGTAAAACATATAAAGAGCTCATAAAACTCAACAGCAGAAAAACAATCTAATTAAAAATGAGAGGATATGAATGAACATTTTTCTAAAGACATACACATAGCCAACATGAGGAGATCCTCAATCATTAATAAGCAGAGAAATACAAATCTATACCACCATGAGATATCACCTCATACCTACTAGAATGGCTATTATTAAAATATATGAAATAACAAGTATTGTTGAAGTGGGGAAAAGGGAATATTTGTGCACTTTCATTGGGAATGTAAATTGGTATAGCTACTGTATGGGAATTCCTCAAAAAATTATAAATAGAACTACCACATGATCTAACAATTCCACTTTTGGGTATTCATCTGAACAAAATTAAAACACTAACTAGAAAAAATTATATGCAACCCCATGTTGCCTGCAGCACTATTTACAGTAACTAAGACATGGAAACAATGTGTTCATCAATGCATAAATGGATAAAGAAATTGTGATTTTGTATACATACATATATATATATATATATATATATATATATAGTGAAATATTCTGCCATCAAAAAGAATGAAATATTGCCATTTGTGATAACATGGACAGACCTTGAGGGCATCATGCTAAGTGAAATAAGTCAGACAGAGAATGGCAAAGACCATAAGATCTCTCTTTTATGTGGAATCTAAAAAACAAACAAAACAAAACAAAAAACAAATTCATAATTACAGAGCAAACTGGTTATTCCCAGAGATAGAAATTGGAGGTGGGAGAATTGGTTGAAGGGAATAAAAAGGTAAATTTTTTAATTGAAATTAAATTTTTTTAAAGGTAAAATAATTTTTAAAAAAAGAGTCATTCCTGACTCATTTCTGATGAGCAAACTATATACATTTATAATACACACACACATTTCCCATGTGGGAAATTGTTTATAACAAAGAAGCAGCACATAAGAGACTGATTAAACTTTTATATTTTATTCACTCAACTGTAGATTTCTCAGTTGGAAGAAATATTAAAATCTGGACAATATTCCAAGACAAGCTGCTTGTCTTCTGTTAACCATAGTTGGGTGAATTGCCTATTCCTGATGGATTAACTGTAACCTTAATGAACTACTTAGGTTATTGAATATTTGGCTCATATGTTGAAAACAAGTTCAAATTTATGTGATTGACTCTTGGATTAACTAATGGTTTACTTAGTATAGAAAAATCCCTTGGCTGTAGCAAAAATCTTTAATACAGAATAGAACAAATATTACAACTATGGAAACATTACCCTTGTGAAATAGTATATCCTTAAATAATAAAAGCTTTAACTGAAAATCTTATAAGAAACAATGTTCTAGAAAGCGAAAATGGCAAATAGATTTTTATATTAGTAAATACAATTAAAATATTTATTGTTTTAATATGTATTAGGACCAAAGTCAAAAACTTGATATATATTATCTTTAATCTATACAACATATTTGGAGATATGATTCAAAGTCAGTTCTGTTCTTTATATTATCCTGATTCTGTTATAGGTAAGTCCTAAATTAAGTGGAGAAATAAAGGGCAGTGCATGTGTGTGTGTGTGTGTGTGTGTTGGGGAGGTTATTAGTGTACATCAATTCTCTATGTGGGTGGTTCCAATTAAGAGCTATTAAAAACTGCTTCTTAGGCAAGAAATCTTCTTACTAAAACGGACAGAGTAGGAATTAATGGCAACACTATTCACAAGCAATTATCCCTAACCAACATTTGTAAGGGTACAATTGTCCCTATATACCTTGTGCCTCAGGCAGGACTCCAAATTTTTCAAAGATTACTCCTTGAAATAAAGGGGTTGTGTATTTTTTTTTGGCAGCTTAACATAATAACTTACTGTGGTGGACTGGCTGGACCTTTGACTTATTTTATATCTATCAGTGTCTACCTATGTCTATGTGTCTAACTAGCTAACAGTCATCTATCTATCATCTATCTACCTTGATTCGGAGAAACTAAAAATCAAGTTGCCTCTGAAAGCATATTCATTTGAACAAAATTGTTACTAGATATCATCTTGTAATTTTCCATTGTACTTTCATCAGACTGGATCTTGCATTGCATAGTCTATTATACCTAAATTTGACACATCAGAAGTGCATCACCTCTTCCCATATTGGTTATAGCAAAAATACAGGAAAACTAGAAACATATTTATTACAGTTAGTGTGGAGGGGTTCCCTGCTTGCAATTTATGGTTCCAAGGCTGATTAGGACAGAGTGATGATTGCAGGATTTTAGGGGAAGACACTTTTGCTTTTTGAAAAACAGTCAAAACAGATCCAGTGTTGGAAGGAGGTGTCAAGGTGTTAGAGGATTTTGTGTCACCCTCTCCTTCCAACTCGGACTCCGAGAAGTCAGACTCCTCCTGCTCACAATGTGAGTCTTCCTGGTAACCATTTTTTGACGCCATGGTCACCATGTTGCCTATTCCCAGGGAGCTCCTCCTCAGACTGAGGAACGTCTATTAACAACTCTTGGTCATACTCAGGAGGTGGTGGTGGTAGCTCATTGTCTTGTTCATATTTGGGAAGTAATGGCTCACAGTCCACGGGGGCTGTAGCATTAACCAAAGCCTCATAACTGGCAACTGTTTGTTTCAATTGCTCGACTACAGAGCCTCCTTCTGGAAGTATATCAGGCAAACGGGTAACCTCGGGAGGTGGATCCAAATTTTCCTTCACTAAATTCCACACAGCAAACGTATCTACAAGTCCCGAGGCCCATGAATTGTGAAGCGCTGTTTAAGCTGCAGCCCCACCTTTTGCCAAATCTGCTCTATTATTGTCCCTTCCTCAGGGAACCAAGGGCAAGTTTCCTACACAAAGGCAAGAAAAGATTCCAGCTGCCAGTGGTATATATTATTGCTGTGGGCACAAAACATACCTTTAAGCATATGTACAAAAATTTCGCAATCCTTTGACCCATACTGTCCCATGTTTATAGCTTTAAGCATATATACAAAAATTTTACAGTCCTTTGACCCGGATGGTCTTCCAACCCTGTCTGTCCCAGGTTTTACTCCTGACTCTTGCTCCTCTACCACCCTCCGGACTATATATATTGCCGTACCTTATGAATCAGCTCGCGCCTGCCCTGTAGCGCCCCCTTGGGGAGTCTCCTCATTCTCAGGCCCCTGTCCGTGTGCCACCTGCGGATGCCAGCTCTGTAATCCATCTGAACTTGAACTAGAGGGGGTGGATGGAAGATTAAGAAAACACAGAAATAGATACAAAAAAGACACAGAAACCAGAGTGGGGATCAGGAGGTTCACAGACCATGGTGACGGAATAGTGGTGCAGTTTTATTTTTGAGCACAGCTTATATACAGGCTCACAGCGGGATCACTTCCGGGCTGATCTCATATCCGGTGATCTCAGTTCCGGTGACACCTCTTCCAGATCTGGTGATCTCGCTTCTTAGGTGATATCACTTCTGGCCCTCCACAAGTTAGCAGTTGTTGCCTGGAATAAGGCTACTTCTGTATATAAAAATATTTAAGGCCACTTATGTATATAGAAATATTTTAAAACTTTGAATTCCTTCCTTATTTTCTAAAGCCACATAAATCTGAATATTACTTTAACAAAAATCCATTTTATATTCCCTTGTAGTAAGGGAAAGAATAAATTATTCTGATTTGTAACTTTCCAAATGGAAAACAAATAGAGTTCCATTATTGGCTTATACACAAGAAGAGTTTCCTACTTATCTCTAGACATTATGCATGTTTCAATTTCCTTAAATCCAACTACATATTGCATTTAATATTTTAAAATTTTATATTCAACAAAAATACTTCTCCAAAAAATGACCACATACACAAGAGTATTTTATTTATTTATTTATTTGTTGACTGATCTAGGTACTACAAGAATGTGAAGATATTTGTATGCAGAGGTCATTCAAAGAAAGAAAGGACTATAGTTGATTTTTCCAATATATAAAATGTATTATAAGCCTGGAAATATGCACTATCTCGGGGGGCACAGAAAAAGATGGAAGGGTAGGAAGTCAAGGCAGAAACCTCCTCCAAAAAATATATAAAAGAAGAAAACAGAGCACATACAACTAAACTTGAAAATGATCTGAAGACTATAGAACAGACCACCTACACCTGGGGAAGAAGACCTCAAAGAAAATGGTAAAGTGGCAGGGCCCACCCAAGCCCACAAGAAGGAGAAAGAGGAACAGAGTGGGGAGGGGATGGGAGCCCAGGAACACTGCATACCTGGCCCTGGAGATCTACCCTGGGAGCACAAGTCCATTCCATTGGCTTCTGGTGATTAGTGGGGTTGGACACCAGGGACAGCTGGAAAACTCTGGGAGGCTGAGACTCCGGCTGCTTGTGGAGAATAGGCACACTGCTGGTCCTGAGACCCAAAGCAGAGGGGGCAGTTCGAAGGACTTGCCAGCAGTGGGTGGGGTGCCAGAGGGACAAGGTTTTGACAGAACTCTCTCTTCAGGAGAAAGGGCAGTCCTCCCCAGTCCTTCCTTGTCCCAACAGGTCAGAGTATTTTGGGAGCCCCACTTGCTCCATCCCCTTCACTGACAACTCAGCCCTGAGCCATCTCCCTGCACACTGACAGTGAGCCAACCCACTCAGCACAGCAGCAGTATCAGACTTTGCTGCCTGGCAGGCGGAGGGAGGCTCTCCTAGCTTCCTCAGCCCCACTTCAGGCCAACGGGGGAGGTGCCTGCAGAAGCCAGCCCTAAGAACTCCTTCCTCCCTAAGGTTGTCTATCCTGGTGCTGCGATCCCACCCTACCCCAGAGCTGCACAATGGCCCAGCCACCCCATTAATCCTGCAGCCCTTGCATTACTACAGGCCAAGCAGAGGGTTGCCCCAACCACTGTGATCCCAGGAGAGGTTTCTACGTGGATCACAAAGGTGGCTGAGGGAAACTTCCGGTGCTGAAGACTCAGACAACTACTCATAGACAGTTGCCACTGTTTCTAATTTGCACAAAAGTATATGACAAATCAGCCTTTTAAAAATAGTAACTTATCATTTTGTATTTTTAAAATTTTGATTTGTTATTTCAAAATATGTTCACCTCTCACTCTTTACCATTTCAGTGAATAATGACATATCATGTCAATTTATTTGGACCAAAACCTGGAATCAGGTAAAACTCTACAGTCTTTTCATGCCCCTCAACTAATCTATCAGCAAATATTGGTTCTAAAATTAAAATATCTTGAATTTAACATTGTTTACTCCATGCTGCTTTCCTAAGTCATGTCACCATCCCTTCTTGCCTAGAATATTCCAATAAGGTCTGATGTCTCTCCTTTCAAATAACTCTTGTTTCAGCTCTTGACCTCTTGTTTGTCCACCACAGAGGAGCCAGTGTGACATGCTGAATACACAGTCTTCCTGAAGTCTTAGCAAACCAAAACACAACAGTACATATAATGATTTCTCACAAAGCATGTACACTAAAGTCCAAAGTCCTCCCTTTAATTTACAAGATCCTGTTTTATTTGCCTCTGTCTACATCTCTTTCCTTCATCTTCTACTCTTCTTAGCTCATTCCACTCTAGCCACTATGATATTGTTAACATGTCACATGTCTATTTACACACAGTATAAGCAAAACTAGATATTGGGTGGATCTATTACTAATTTATAAAGAATATAATGCTTAAAAAGAGGAATTCAAGTTAAAGAAATATTTTACTAACATGACAATGGTGGGAAGAAATCTGAAGAAGCTTTTGATTGTGAAACCTGCCCAAAACCTGGAATGTGAGAGGAAGAGAGATGTGAATAGAGAGGGAGGGAGAAAGAAAGAAAGTACAAAGGAGGGAGGGCATAACTTAAAGCACTAACTTCAATCTGGAATAGGCGAGTAGGCCTGTGTATTGGTCCTGGTTGTGAAAATATATGTATATATATATATATTTTTTATTCCTGGTTTAGCTGCTAAGTAACTCTGCCCTTGATGTCCTCTATGGTGAACAGATCTTGTGATGCCTTTAATGGACTTTGATCTCATCTGAGAAAAGATGATGGTGGCAGTATCATTTCCTCAGTTCTAGTAGGTACGTGACAGCAAGAGCTATCAATTTCTCATATGAAGTATTGGAGTATCCTTTTCTGGAAATCTTAACAATCAACTGTTCTTACAGTCAAACCTTAAGAAAATATTATAAGAAAAATTGAAAGAAACAGTTTTTTGCCCTTGAGAAATAGATTGACAGAATTGGAAGACCTATGAGGTTTATAATATTCTTTGTTTTAGTGGTGCTACAATTTTTAACACACTTTTCTCTTTTAAAAAATGTGTATCCCATTTTAAAATAATTTGAAAGAAACAGCATCTGTTACTTTCCTCAGAAACCTATCTTTCTAAATTTATAGCTCAAGCTGTGATTCTTTTTTCTATGAACAGCCACTTTTCTTAGATTCTTGTAAGCTTTTATGAGCAACACCAATTCAGTTTCCTTGTGGTTTTATCTAAATTTCTCTCTACTGTGCTGTACTGGATGTTACAAGCCTCAGCTTCTACAGTGTGAGTGTGTGTGTGTGTGTGTGTGTGTGTGTGTGTGTGTTATCAAATGTATTACATCATAATGCCTAAATATTTCATGATGCCAAATATTTATATAATCTGAAAGGCTTATACATTTTAACATTAATTCAAAATTAACACTTTGAAAAGAAAATTATGTAATGTTCTAGGACACAGAGTATTTTGTGGATAAATATGACTTAATTCCTATAGCTCAAATAAATTGGTTTTCCTGTTTCAGGGGAAATCGAAAACTTACTTCAGATTCTCTGTGAATATATTGACAAAGGAAAATTCCCATAACGTTCTTCCTTTTTACTAACTACAAAAATGTCAGTGTTTCCATGAATAGTTTCTCCTAATTGAAATTCCATATAATCAGATATGAAACCTGTGAGGATTTCAAAAACCAACAAATATATTTGAAAATATTTCATAAGTAAAGTGTTAAGGATTCTGGTGTGAAAACTGTTAAAGATGCTTAATATCTCTTAATCTTTTGAATTTACATGATTTTTAAATATTTTGCTGAACAGTTTTTAAGTGGAAAAGCCTTTTTGACTTAAAAAACAATAATTTAAAAAGCCTGTAAAATGGAGTATAACCTTTTCATGAAGCAATTATCTGAGTTTTATATTTAAATGATCACCATTTGAATGTTGTGCCATTGATATTACCTATAGAAAGGAAAAATGTTTTTATGACATCAAAAATTATATTCATAAATCATTGTTCAATTGAAAAATATTATTTCACATCATAAACACAGATTTACATGTGTGAATTTAAATGCAATTAGTAGAAACAGATGAAAAGTAGTAGAATAAAATAGTGTGGACCATTTCAAAGCGTTTGAGCATGACACTATCAAGTAAACAGTGTTTTTATATTTACAATGCATCAGTCCAGAAATATTTCTTGACCATTGTGATGGTTAAATTTATGTGTTCACTTGCAGGGTAGTTTTTGGATGAGATTAACATTTAAATTAGTGAATTTTGGATAAAGCAGAATGCCCTCCATAATGTGAGTGGGCCTCATCTAATCAGTTGAAGGTCTGAGTAGAGCGAATAAAGATCTGCCTTCCAGAGCAAAAGATAACTCTCCAGCCACCTGCCTTTAGGCTTTATTAGCTCTACTGGGTATCTAGCCTGCCAGCTCACACAGAAGATTTGGGACTTACAGCCTTCATAATCATGTAAGCTACTTCCTTATAATAAATCTTTATATATACCCATCCTACTGGTTCTGTTTGTCTGGAGAACCGTGACTAATTCAAGTGTTGGTTGTCACTATTTTAAGTGCTATTTGGACAACTTAGAAGATTGTCCTGGAAGAGATCTGGTGAGCACCATTATGTCAGTACTTTGAACTATTTCATAAGCTATTGTGATTGTTTAAAAAAAATGAAAATTCCTGTTACTAGATACAGATTCAAAGTATCTGGAAAAAAGTCAGACACATTTAGCACCAGAACCAGCTCCATTTCCCTTGAATTTATAACCCTTACTAGCATTTAGTAAAATATCCTCTCTCAGCTTTCTGCCCAGCACTTTGCTTCTGTAGATGTGATCATTCATAGGGCTCCTGGGGCAGCAGAACTCTATTAATCAAAGAACTCCCTTTTAACATGTTTGTTTTTCTCTTCCATAAATATTTTGATATTTACTCTGCCCTGGGTACTGTCCTACTGCATGTTTATCTATATGTGAAAAAACAATGAAAAGTTAAGCCATCATGGAACTTACATTCTAGGGATAGAAGTGACACCAGACCACTAAAACAAAACTATCTCCCTATAATGAAAGTTGAGATGAAGAAAAATGGTCAGGAAAGATCACTTTGAAAAAAGTAGGTGAAAATATGTAGTCAAGAATATTTGAGGCAAAGAGAATCCTTAGAGCAAAGGATTTTAGTCCAAGACAAGCTTGGCATTATTAAAGCCCCAGCAAGAAGGCCAGAGCAGGAGCATTAGTGTGGAAAACAGAGCACGCTCAAGCTAAGGTAAAGGAAGTAGAAACCTATACACTGACCCTTGTGGGTCACAAAGGAGGACACAGCTTGTTTGTTTTCTAGAAATCATGTAGGACCTTTAGAATTCATAGTTGTCAAGGATGGTAAAATACACACAATAGTAAAATTTGAGGCCAGAATGGTAAGTTTACACACTTGTAAAAATCTGGCAAAGAAAATTCCAGGAAATATCCTGATGTAACAACTATCTACTTTGTTGAGGGTCAGAAAAAAAGATCTGTATGACCTGAAGTTCATTGAGAGTGAAGAAGAGAAATGTATATAGAAGGAATATAAACAGAAGGCAAACACTGGAGGGCCTTCACTGTGACGATTAGCTCTTAATATAAATTGTTAGTTGAAGTATAGCTTACAGACAGAAAAGTGTGCAGATCATGGGTGAAGACTTGAGTTATAAAAGGAACACATGTGTAACCCCAACCAGATTTAAAAAAAAAAAATTAAAAGCATTCCAAAAGTCTGCACAAACCACATCTCAGTCTCTCTCCTACCCAGAGGTTAGCACTAACCTTACTTCTAATACTACAGAGAAGTTTTGCATATTTTTAAGCATTATGTAAATGTGGTTACACAGTATATGCTATTTTATATCTGACCTTTTTCTCATTATTTCTGGCTTCTTTTCATATTTTTGTGAAGTTCATCATGTTTATATTAAAGATTATTTGTATTGTTTTTACTAAGGTTGTGTACACATATGTGCATGTGCATGCACATACACACAATGTGCAGAAAAAGCTCAGTGGAAAAGAAGGTTATCTTGCCACTTTTGACAAAATGGATAAAACTTGAGAGAATTATGTTAAGCAAAAGAAGGCAGAGTAAGACAAATAAAATACTGTATGATCTCGCTTACATGTGGAAGCTAAAAAAAAACGACTTGTAGAAAAAGAACACATTGGTGGTTGCCAGGGATGAAGGATTGGGGATGCAGGAAAATTGGTGAAGGTGGTCAAATAAAAACTTTCAGTTATAAGATGAGTAAGTCCTGGGGATCTAATGTATAGCATGGTGTGTACAGTTTACAATACTATACTGTATATTTGGGAGTTGCTAAGAGAGTAGATTTTAAAACCTCTTACTGCACACAAAATATTATAACAATGTAAAGAATGTGTTAACCTAATGATAATCATTTTGCAGTATTTATATACACCAAATCATTACATTGTATACCTTAAGCTTACAGAATGTTATTATATCTCAATTATATCTCAATAAAGTGAGATAAAATTCTCTTGAGAATATCATAAATAATTGAATATTATTCTACTTGATTACAAAATGCTTTCCAGCCTTGATAATTGACCTTTACTAACAAAATTGCTCCCTAGCATGGTAAACTGAATCACTGATATAAGAGCAATTGTTTAGGGTAAGTAGGCCTTTAGGTCCACTATCCAGACACAATGCAGATATGAATAATAATAATGTTGACAATAATGTTCTCTTTACAAATTATGGAATCTCTCTACTCCAAGTAACTTTGACACTAACCAAAGATGTGTCTATGGATATTTATTTTGATTTTTATTTACTCTTTCTTGATTTAGTCAAGTACACTTATTCATTTATTATTTTTTAATGAATCAAGATACTGAAACTCCTCAGCCTCAACATTTCCTCACTATAAAATTTCCAACATGTGAAACATATAAACCAAGGATTAACAGAATAATTTACATATCAGAATTATTAATCCTTCCCCTGTGGTCAATGTATCTAGTCAACAATTTCCATTTCTTTCAAGCTAGTTACTGAAAGCATGCAAACACTCTGCCATGGGTTAGTATGTCTGCATGTTCTAACTTTCCAAGGACACATAGTTATATTATAGAGATGAACTAAGTTTTAAGATATGGGCACAATTCATGATTACTAACAGACAATGAACATCGTCTATCTCTACAAATATTGATACAACTTTGTAACTCCTTCACATCATTAAGTCGAATACATTAACTGTTCCACAGCAAGCATGGTTTCAAAACAGGGTGGCCAATTCGGTAACCATATGAAGTCACTATTCCCATCTCCAAGTGATCCTGGTACTGTTTATTTTTAATTGGAGTATCATTTATATACAATCATATCAATTTCAAGTACGCAATAAAGTGGTTTAACAGTTACCCTTTTTATTAATCCTCAAAACCCTAATACAGTGACTATCTGTCAACATAGAAAGATGTCACAGAATTATTGGCTGTATTCTACCATCTCTGTGATGAACTTATATTATGATCATTAATTATTGTGCCTCTTTATCCCTCTCACCCTCCTCCCACACCCTCTCCAACCCCTACCCCATGGTAACCACTAGTCACTCCTCAGTGTCTATGAGTCAATTGATATTTTGTTGATTTGTTTTGTTTTTATATTCCACAAATAAGTAGAATCATATGGCATTTGTCTTTCTCTGCCTGGCCTATTTCATTTAGCATAATATCCTCTATATCCATCCATGTTGCTGCAAATGGAAGGATTTATTTTTTATGGCTGAAGAATATCCCATTGCGTATATGCTAGTACTCTTTTCTTACAAAGCCTGAATGCAACCTTTCAATCTTCCTCCATAAAACCCTCTGTCAATCTGAGCTGGCAGACAAGATAAAAGGTATATGGCATTCCAAATCCAGTGCCTCAAGTCATTATCTCAAATGATTGCAAAATTTCTGCTCCCAAAAAATTCTCTCTGGCTATTCTATAAGTAACCTGAAAATCTTAATTTTCTTCTCTCTCCTTCCCTGTCTCTACAATTCTAATTTATTCCTGATGGTGGTGATGTCCCCTTTAAAACAAGAGAGGAAGGAATGAGCTTAGTCTGTCACAACATGAAACCCCTAACTACATGGTGCTATTTCTGAAGGAGAAACTTAGTTCTCTCATTTGAAATAAAAATAAAACTTTTTTTATTTGAAAAAATAAAACACAAATCAACACCGAAAACAGCAATTATCAAGGTTTAGTGTCCAATATGTAACTATAATGAGACTTTTCTAAAAGATGATTAGCATGTGGTCTCCATAGTCTAGAAAGTGCCCATCTGTGCAAGCATACTTCTAGATCAGACTTGTATGAAATGTGTATTTCGTTATAGAGTTTTCAATTTCAGACAGAAGCCTACCGGAGATCATCCTGCAACAACACTTTTCAGTTAACTATCGTATTTTCAACAAATATTTAAAGAAATTAGATATACTTTAATTATCAGAATATATTCTCAAAGTTGAATTTTTCATATGCTAAAATGAAAATCAACATCTTAGATATATGTTTTCTTCCTTTTCATGAATTTTAGGTATTGTCTGAAAGTAGAGATCTAAGAAGCAGTGGTTCTAGTGAATTAAATAGCTCTATAATACAATTTCAACCCCCTTTTAATTCAGATCTGCAAAATACTTACAGTCTTTCTATGTAGCATTGTCTTGATTACAAATACTATGAAATTTTTTAAAAAGTGAGTCACTAAAGTTATGCAAATCATGATGGCTTTAAAATGCATCATGTAAGTTTCTGCATTGTAGTTACCTGCATATTTTTTAGCTTAATTAACTATCAAAAATCAGTCTTGTTTTTCCTAAATATAAAATAAGTGGCACAGGCAAACAGAAGGCCCAGAAATTCACTGAAGAAGTTTTCCTAGAATTAAAAGCAGACTAAAATAAATCATTTCCACGAAATTCTGTCACAGATAATTAGGAATGGACATAATGTAAAACACACAGTAAAGAAAATTTATATAAAAAGCCATTTCCATTTAAGTTAGTTGTTTTTTTTCTCTTAATGAAATGCAATAATAATGATGATAACAATGATAATGGTAATAAGCATACTATTAATGGCAATCACCATTAAATAAATGATTACTCTGAACTACCCTTTACAAATATTACATTTAATTATCATAATACTCCTATACATATGCATTATAATTCCATTTAAGATGAGAGAAATCCATTCTTAGGTATATTAACAAAACTTTCCCTAGATAATATAGCTAATATAGGGCAGAATTAGGATATGTAGGTCTTTGTGAGCCCAGAGTCCATATTCTTAGTGAACATATAATCATGAGTGGTGATGAAATCCAGTTCATTTGATAGCTTGTTTGGTGATTGTTATTATTGTTTGCTTGTTTCTCTGTGTATAATACCAGAGCAGTCGTGTTATATCTCTAGCAAATAAAATCTAAGATTTTAAAGTACTTTTTAAAAAATAGACTCAATGAGATATTTGTAAAGGCTCTATATTATTTCATTCTAGCTTTTCAGGAAGGCACCAATCAAAAGATATTTTTGATGTCTATATTCATGTTTAAACCATTCCCTGGGTTTTCACTTATGAGAGGAAATGATGGAAATATGAACAATTTGCCATAGGTCTGGAATGGTAGATAGAATTATTCCACTCAGCATAACCTACTCAGAAGTACCATAAATCTTGCATACATATTTACTGAATGTATATTTGCTGAATCTGTTGAAATTCTTGTAATTTGGTCAAGCTAAGGTATCTGGAAATATTTTAATCCCTCTTACATTTATTTGGAAAACTGTTTTCTTAAACATAGGGTGAAATATTATGTGTGTAATTTCTACAGTGTAAATAGTCACTTTGAACATTTGGTGCAACAGGAGTGACCTGTTTCAATGACATCAGACATGACTCCAGGTTCTTTCCTTCTTTCAGCTCTGCTACGCATATTATATAACCTTCCCTCTCAATGCTTATCATCTCATGGTCACAAGATGACCATTCTTCTCCAGGCACATGCCTTCATAACAGTCAAACAGAACAAAAAAAGGCGTGGGGGGGAGGAAAGGAGGAGAAAGCTGTGCCCATATTAGGGAAACATTATAGGCAGACTATAGAGCAGATCTAAAGCTATTTCATTAATTGCCTCTAGTTTCAAAATGGAGGCTGGAAAATAGACTTCTCATTAGACACTCTGGTAATCAAAAATAATTAATGTTCTATCTTTAAGGAAGAATAGCAAAACAACTTTGGGTCGACATCTAGCAGTACCAGCCTTATATGTTGAAAAAAATGTGTTTATAACGTTGGAGTTACAAAGGATCACAATTGCTCCTGCTTGGGGTTCTTTATATAATCTAGTCTATTCCAATTATTCTATCTCTTTTACAGCCATATCTCTATATTTACTCTGTACTCCAGTTTTTACTGAACTAGTTCCCTGAATTGTCCATGTACTTTCCTTGTTATTTTACCTTTGTGTTTACTGTAACTTTTACATGAAATGCTTTCTCTTCTTGACATATTCACCGAGTTTCATCTTTACCTAGAAGTAGATTCAAGCATGCTCTACTCCAGAAGAAGTTGAATAGTCTCTTTCATAATACCCCATAAAATACCATTCACCTGTATCACATCATTCTATAAACTTCATTATGCTTCCATTTTTATGGATAAGTGGTTAAATTAGTAACTGGAAATTTAGATTGTATTCAGTTTGTAGCCAAAAGGAAGGAACATACAAAACTTGCTTTCATATGTTTAAGTGATAAGAAACATGTATCGTTGAACATTTGAAAGTAAGTTTTGTCAATTCTTTGCTTGTGGCCACAAGGAAGAATATACAATTCTGTGCTGAAAATTTAATCTTAAAGAAAAGAAAATGTTTGGTTTGATTAAATTATTAAACTTCAGCCACCATAGAAGAGATAATAGTGGAGCTGTGAAAAAGTAATCTTCTAGATACTGTTATATGCTGTCATGATGACATGAATGTTACCAAGTAATGTTGGATAATTGTTCATAATTTTAACTATATCAGACTATAAATAACATTATTGTAACTCAATAGTATTTCAATTTGCTACCACAGAATATCTGACTTTATCTTTAAAATAATCTAGTAAGGTAAGTATAATAAATAATATTATGCCACTTTTATAGAATAGAACTGTTTATGGTTCACAGAGATTAATGGATATGTCAAAGTTCATGTAGTTCATGAGTGTTAAAACTGAAAATTAAATGTAAACCTCTTGATTCCAAACAATATTTAGTTTTCTATATAATTTAGACTCTTGTGAATGTAATAATTATATAATTGCTCTCCTGAGTATTCATGATTATTAGTAATTAGTGTTATTGAGTTATAATTATTTTGAAAATGTTATATAAATCTGAAACATCATGAACACAATTTATTGTTTATGCATCACTCTCTATTCATGTTCTAGGTTGCTCTGTCCTTGGTAGGATAACCAAGCCACCCTAGTTTACGTGGGACTTTCCTGCTTTTAAAACTAGAAGTTTTAAACAAGAATTCTGGGAACATGGTGAAATAAGAGGTCACTGTGATAACCACCTTCCATATCTACACTAAGGAAGCAACTATATCTAATTCAACAGACTCTCAAAATGACTTGAAGCCTGGCAGAACAGATGTTTTTCACATAAAGAAAAAGACCACATTGAAAATGGTAAAGAGGCAGAACTGTGATAAGTTGGGATCCAAGCCCTTCATCTTCCCCAACCCATAAGCAGAGGGGAGTAAAGACCAGACTGAGGGCGGAGATAAATATCTGGAAACCATCATGGTCCAGGGGATCTGCTTCAGGAAGATGAGTCCCCGCAGTAGTGGGATTTGAAAATCAATGGAGCTAAACACCAGGGAGAGATGGAGGCTGATATCAGTTTGTGGAAGGCTGACAACCTGTGTTGATTTCGATGAAACCCAATCCTGAAACAACAGTTTAAAAATAATTTAATTTGAGGATGTATGCCAGAGGGGTAGGGGGTCTCTCTGTCAGAGAAAGGGCAGGAATACACCACTTTTGAAGCAGGACCCACAAACAGAAGTCTTACTTAGCTCCAACAGAAAGGTACACACAGCCACATAAAGAACACCCCTATTGCAGCTGGCTCTGGTGAGCAGAAGGTTTTTGTGGTTCTGGGCACCACAGGATGTTTACTATATAAATAATCCACTACTGTCAAGACCAGGAGACATGGCTGATCTATCTCACAGACAAATATGCAGACAAACTTAAGAGGAAGAGGAATATGTTCCAAACAAAAAACAAGACAAAATACCAGAAAAAGGACTAAATTAAATATAGATAAACAATCTACCTAAAAATGAGTTCAAAGTAACAGTCATAAAGATGCTCAGTGAACTGGAAAAAAGAATAGACAAACTCAGGGAGGGCTTCAAAAAAGAGAAAGAAAATATAAAAAAACAGTTAGAGCTGAAGAATATAATAACTGAAATGAAAAATACAATAAAAGGAATTAATAACATCTTAGAGGATGCAGAAGAACAGATTAGTGATCAGGAAGACAGTGTAGTGGAAAGTAACCTAGCTGAGCTGAAGGAAAAAAGAAGAATCTCTAAAAGTGAGAAGATGCTGAGAGATCTCTGCAACAGTTTCAAATGAGATAACACTTGCATAATAGGGGACCCTGAAGAAGATGAGAAAAAAGGGAAGGAAACCTATTTGAAGAAATAATAGCTGAAAAATTCCTCAGCTTGCGGAAGGAAATAGATATTCATGTCCTAGAAGTTCAGATAGCCCCTAACAAGATGAACTGAAAAAGGTCCAAGGCAGAGAGTAAATAAAATGGCAAAAGTTAGAGATAAAGAGAGGATCTTACAAGCAACAAGAGAGGCAGACATTACCTCCAAGGGAAACCCCATAAGGCTATCAGCACATTTTTCAGCAGAAACTTTACCAGCCACAAAGGAGTGGAATGAAATATATTCAAATTTCTGAAAAGGAAAAATCAACAGAGAATTATCTACCCATCAAGATTATTATTCAGAACCAAAGGAGGCATAAAATTTTCCAGATAAACAAATGTTAAAAAACTCATCACCACCAGAACAGCCTTACAGTATATCTTAAAAGGACTTTTTTAAATGAAAACCTTTGATTTTCATGAGAATACATCTACAATAAAGGTAACAATTGGTTACAGAGCAGATTTAAATTCAAAAGACAAAAGTAGTAATATCAATTACACATAAAAATAAGCTAAGCGATCCACATAATAAAAGATGTAAATTATGACATCATAGAAATAAAATATGGATGGAGAATAATAAAAATATAATGCTGTTAGACTGTGTTTGAAATTAAGTGACCATAAACTTAATATACACTGTTTTATGCATGTGTGATCTCATATATGATGCTTATGGTACCATAAACAAAAGCCTATAATAGATACAAAAATACAAAAAAAAAAAAAACAGAGAAAGGAATCAAGACATAACCCTACAGAAAAGGCATCAAATTATAAGGGAAGAGAACCAAAGAAAAATGGAACAGAGAAAAATTATGAAAAATAAAAATAAAAATAAAATTAACCAAATGATAATAAGTTCACACCTATCAATAATTACTTTAAATGTAAATGAACTAAATGTTCCAAACAAAACATAATGTGGTTTGATACAGAAACAAGAACCATCTATATGCTGCTTATAAGGCTTAAAGACACATATAGACTGAAAGTGGAAGGATGAAAATAATCCATACAAATAAAATAAAAAAAAGAAATAACAAAACTTCAAAGTTCACATCAGACAAAATTAACTTCACAACGAAGAAAGTAATGAGAAAGAAGAGCTTTGCTTAATGATAAAGGAATAAGTCCAACAAGAGGGTAGAAGAACTGTGACTGTCTATACATGCAATATAAGAGCATGTAAGTGTACAAGACAAATACTAACAAGCACAAAGGGAGCAACTGGTAATAATACAATAATAGTAGGGACTTTGAACACCCCATGGATGGATCATTTAGACAGACATTCTGTAAGGAAACAGTGGTGGTGAATGACACATTAGACCAGATGGACTCATATACACAGAACATTCCCCCACTAATGAGCAGACTATACAAATGCACATGGATCATTCTACAGGATAGATCACATTTTAGGCCACAAAACAGGTCTTAATAAATTTAGGAAGATTGAAATTATACCAATCATGTTTTCTGAACCCATGTCTTCTGTAACTTGAATTCAATGACAGGAGAAAAACAAATGGAAAAAACACAAAGGATAAACAACATGCTACTAAATAAGCAATGAGCCGATGAAGAAATTAGAGGACATAAAAAAATACATGAATACAGATGGAAGCAGAAGTACAACAGTTAAAAATCTTTGGATACAACAAAAACAGTTCTATGTGGGAAGCTATTAGCATTACTGTTCTACCTCAAGTAACAAGAAAACTCTCAAATAAACAATCTAATCTCATACCTAAAAGACCTAGAGAAAAAAGAATAAACAAAGCCCAAATTTAGTAGAAGGAAAGAAATAATAAAGATCAGAGAAGAAGTAATGATATCAAGACAAAAAACAGTACAAAGCAAGAATGAACCTAAAATCTGATTCTTTGAAAATAAAAGCAAAATTGACAAAACCTTAGGCAGACTTATAAAGAAAAAAGAGAGGACACTCAAGTAACAAAAATCACACACAAAAAAGAGAAATCACAACTGACACCACATAAATTCAAAGGGCTGAAAAGAATTTTATAAAAAATGATATGTCACTAAACTGGACAACCTAGAAGAAATTAATAAATTCCTAGAAATATACAATCTAAAAAGACTGACCCAGGAAGAAACAGAAAATCTGAACAGACTAATTACCAGTAATGAAATTGAATTGGTAATCATAAAACTCCCTACATACCAAGTACCAGAACCATGGAGTGGGTGAATTCTATAAAACACTTAGAGAAGAGTAAATAACTGTCCTCTTAATATAGTCCAAAATATAGAAGAGAAAGGAATACTTCTGAACTCTAATTCTAAGAGCCAGCATCATTCTAACACCAAAACCAGACACACACAATAAAAAAAGAAAATTATGCACCAATATCCCTGATGTAATAGATGCAACAGTCCTCAACAGAATATTGACACATGGAATGAAAAAAACACAACAAAAGGATCATCCACCCCAACCAGGGGAGATTTATTCTAGGAATGCAAGGATGGTTCAATATCCATAAATCAATCAATCAATGTGATACACCACATTAACAAAAGGAAGGATAAAAACCATATGGCCACTTATTAGAACTAATTAGAACTAGAACTAATAACTGAGTTCTTTATAGTCACAGACACAAAATGAATATATAGAAATCTGTTATATTTCTATATACTAATAATCAACCTGCAGAAGAAAGCAAAAAAAAATCCCATTTAAAACTGCATCAAAAATAATAATGTACCAAGGAATAAATTTAACCAAGGTGATAAAAGGCCTGCACTCTGAAACCTACAAGACATTGATGAAAGGATTTAGGATGACACAAAGACATGGAAAGAGAATCATGCTCACAGACAGGAAAAAATAGTATTACTAAAAATAATGTCAAAATTGCCCAAATCAATATAAAAATTCAATGCAATATGTATCAAAAATACCAATGGCATTTTCACAGAATTAGAGCAAATAACCCTAAAATTTGTGAAAAACCACAAAGACCCTGAATAGCCAAAAGCAAGATGGATGGACCTAGACGGTGTTATACTAAGTGAAATATGCCAGGCAGAGAAAGGTATTTCATTTATATGTGGAATCCAAAGAGTAAAACAAAACAACAAAACCCATAAATAGATTAATAGACACAGAGAAGAGACTGGTGGTTGCCAGGGGAAGGGAAGTAGGTAAGATTTGATTAAATAGGTGAAAGGGATATAAAGGCATATATTATTTTATTAGATTAAAATAAATATAATAAAAAATAATAAATATAAAATATTTATTATATTTATGTAGTAATATATAAATAAAATATAATAAAATTATAATTATAATAAAATTATAAATATAAAATAAAATTATAATAAAAATAAAATAATTATATAATAATAAATAAAATATAATAAAAATATAATATAAAAAAAATAAAAGGCATCCATATTTTATTAGATTAAAAAGGTGAAAGGGATATAAAATTCAAATTATAATGTAAATTAGACTGGGATGAAAGTACAGCTAGGGAATATAAGAAATAATATGGCAATATCCCTGTATGTTGACAGCAACTACACTTAATGGGGTAAGCATTTAATAATGTAGAAAACAATTGGATCACTGTGTTGTATACCTGAAATCAATATAATATTGGATATAAATTATCCAATAAAAAAATCAAAATAAACTAGAAGTCCCAAATCCCAGGAACATCCTTAGTTCTGGGAAAACTGGAAGATTTTGTCACCCTCTTGGTACTGTGGAGAACGTAAAATGCTAAGCCCCATATTCTTTTGCACAGTCTTAGAATTATGCTACTTCAATCAGTAACTTAATTAGGAATCTGGAAAGATGGGAATGTGTTGACACAGTTTAATAGAGAGTTCAACTAGTCATTATATCTCATTAGTCATGCAGTTTGACAAATATTTATAGTCTATGAACTATTGAGTTTTAGATAATTTTATATGTTTTCTTATTGAAGTGTCATAGAATTTGGTTTGTGTTTATAAATGTTTGTACAAAGTCAAATAATTTTCCTATAATTTTGAAAGAATTTTTGTAACAGGTCCAAGTACTGTTGACTTTTAACTTTGAAACTGAAATTATTTGGGTTTAAATGGTTTTGAAAGAAATGATTTATGTTCACTCAAAATGTTAAACTGTGTCAATATGAGAAGAAAATTTTATCACTATGAAATGATTAAGCACCATCACCTCATTCATACAGTAACTATTTTGATAAAAAGAATGCAAAAGGAAAAGACAGGATTACATAAATAAAGCTCTTAAATAAAATAATATTTTTAATTACAATAAATTGAACTATAATCATTTTTACCAACATGTACTGAAAAGAGGACTTTTGCTTCTAAGTAATATGTTGCAGGTCACAGTAGACCAATGTTCTCTTGCAACATCTAGGAAAATCTTATCTTTAAAGGGATGGAATCATTACAAAAGCAATAGAAATATGATAAATTAAAATTCCAAGAGGAGGAAACACTACTATATGTGTAAAATATGGCCATCCATTTCCTTCTTGGATCCAGAAGCTTATTTTCTGGGAGGCTGAATATCTGGCCTGATCCGGTAAGATATACAAGGGAATCAAAACCTACATAGGCTTTGCTGGTTGAGTGGAGGTGAGTTCTTGATGGTACGGAAACTAAAGAAGCCACAAACGAAAAGCTGTTTACTCTTGGAATATTCTCTGAGTTTGGAACTTCAAATGAAGGGCAAGGCTTGAGTTAAATGATTCTATACAGCAAATTAAAATAAAGCATTTCCATACTTTTCTGATGAGAAAACGAACAATTCTCTAATTTATGAGACAAAGTTCTGATGGAGTATAAGACCTGTCTCAAAAACTTGGACAGTTCTCTCTCAAATGATTTGGCAGAAAAATATGGGGTTCGGAGAAGGGGTGTATGCTAAATAAAATATGTTACAAAAAGATCCAGATTATAGGAAGGAGCAAATAAAATTTTTTTATTTTCTACAGTTTGTCTGTAAGTAATGTTATTTTATAAAAGACCTTCTGATTATAACATTTCTGAATTTGTGATCACCACTGGCTAATTTAATCCTCATATTTACTCAATAGTTTGGTAACTTACAGACATACAGGTACATAATAATTTCCTCTGACATTTAAAAACACTATTCTTTTGATAAGAAAAAAAATTCTGATGCCTATGTAAATCTCTTCATATGGTGGATAATTTGATTCTTTTACTGTAAAATATTTATCAATTCCTCTTAACCTGTGTATTCTGATATTTAGTATATATATTATATATATAATATATATATGATACATAACTTGCAGAAATTTTCTTCTTTATTCATTTTTCTCTCCATTTTCCCATTATTCTTTTACTCAGCAATTTTAAAGCATTTGTATATATTAAATTCTGTCACATTTTCAATTACTTTGACTACTTGTGCTATGTTCCTTACGCCAGTCTACTCACTCATTTGATTGCTAGCTGTGTATGTACTCATCCTATTAAAGTTATGTTTTAATAACTTTATGTTATGCTTTAATAATTTAATAATTTAAATGGATTTATTATTAGTATTTAAGAGCTGTGATTGTGCCTATTTAATTTTGTCTTGTTTTTAAGTATATAGTTTCAAAATCCAATTAAATTTATCTATGGTCTTGATAATAGTAGAAATCATTTCCTCAAGAGTCTGATGAAAGGAAGAAGAGGAGACATACTTCAAATAAAAAAATCTTTTCATCATCCATTTCTAAAACAGTAAGAGTATATTAACTGAAGGAGGATTTTCTATATTGTCTTGACTGTGACAGTCTGTGACTTTCCAGGCTGTCAATGACCAATGGCCAGTAGTGATGGTTTGATCCACACAACATAGACAGCAGTACTGATGGTAAGTGAACGATTGGAAAATGACTCTGTCAAGACTATTTCTTGTTTTGAAACTGTTATAAATGTCATTGAACCAAGACAATTTACAACTCGCAAGAGGTGTCACAGATGGACAGGCTGAAAGAAGTTTGAAAAACAAAGGTGTCATAGATGACATTGCTGGAACTTAAAAAAGACATTGTATTGCCTCTCAGATGCTAAGCAGGCTACTAATGCAAATATTACAAACCCTCAGGGAATATGTTTTTGAACAATCTCTCTTAAAATTAGCTAAGGACTTTGCTAAATAAACATTTTTTTAATATTATATGACCTAGTATGTTTAGTGTAACTGTCTTTATCTTTATATGTTTAATATTTCATGTAATATGTTTCTTTTTATTACTTGGGTTGACCCATGTGATATTTATCTACATAAAATGATGTTATGTATTTAATGAATGTTTTCATTGGTTCAACTATGTGGGAAGATATAGATATACCTTTGATAATACCAGTATCACTTTTAAAATATAAAGTTTCAGATTTTTTAAAACCCATTATATATTCATATAGTACAAATCTGTTGTACTTTGTTTCTGAAAATCATCTATGAATACACAAAGAGAAGCCACTTGGGAGGGACTCCAGTGCCCGCCAAGTCTGCCCACTGGTGTGGCAGGGCTAGAGGCTGCTTGGGAGGATTGCTGGGCCAGGAGAGCAGGATTGGGCAGGGCAAGTCAGCAGGGGAAAGCTGGGGCTGGTGAGTGGTGATAGCATGGCAGAGTCAGAAACTGCACCCCAGAGCCATCCCATGTAGGCAGAGGGAATGTGAAGAGAAAATGGTATGCCCCAGCACTTCTCCAGAGATTGTTGCAAGAGATCCGTGCGCCTCCAGCACATGCCCCAAAATTATTCAGTGGAGGTCTTTCACACCTCAGCCAGGTGCTTTTCTGACTTTTGCCTCTGTGCTGGAACTAGACATGAGTGAGCTCATACATGTGCCCTTTCAGTGTGCACTGTTTGTTCCCTACTGCCCTTTGGCTCTCCTGGACATAAGCTCCACTGGCTTAAAGCCAGGCATTATTAGTTCTCGTCTCCCCAGTGGTCGTCCTGGACCCCTCTTTTCTCAGGCAGGGCCTCTATGTTATGGGATATATATTATATAAATCTCCACTGTGATTTGCTGCACAGGGGATGTGGGTCCTAACAGGACTGTGCCTCGACCCCTCCTACCCACATCTTGATGTGGCTTTTTCCTTATATACTTAGTGTGTAAGATCTGTTCTGCTGGCCTTCAGTTCATTCTATATGTTCTATATTTTGATGTGTCCACAGGAGGAGGAAAGCTCAGCATCTTCCTGCTCTGCCATCTTGATCCCCACCTTGTTATATTTTTCTTGTCCAGTTTTTCTGCTAGCTCCTTTACATCTCTCTCATATTTCTGTATTCTCTACTTTCATGATCTCTACATAGTCTTTAAGCTCTTATCATTAATATCATTTGAAGCTATGCTTATTACATGTATTAATCCTGTTTTCATAGATAAATGGTCCTGAGATGCAGTGTCTTCCTTTGCTTTTGCTTTGCTTTCCCTTTTCCAACAACAGATCATATATTGGGTCTTTTCTGTTTATCATACATCTTTTAGTGGAGCCAGCTATTTGTTGACAAGAGAGTGGAGTGAAATGGGGCCACTCTTATCTTCATCTCCTGTATACCATAAAAAGCTCCCTTTAGCAATGTTTTGTTCTGTGAAACACCTTTCTCTGTTTTGTTCTGTTTAAAATCTGTGAAACACTGCATAGTCCTTTATATCTCAGTCTCTCTGAATTGATATTTAAGTTTCTTGGCCTCTTTTCCTCTATCTCCCTGCTTTACATCTGGTTGTCTCCCTCAGTGGAGGCTAGATTATAACATGTTTCTATATAGATTTTCATTTGACTCCTTGGAATGACCTTCCAGGCCATTCTGCAGAGCCTATCTAGGTTGTTCCAAGGATTTGGTCCTAGATTGTATCACTCTTACCACTGGTCCATTGCATATCCATTTTGGAACTATGATACTAGTTCGGGGGAAAATTTAATTGTTGTTCTGTTTTTGAAGAGTAATAAGCTATGGGAGTTCCCCAGAAATAGTGGCCTTAAATTTTGGTGAGACTTGACTTCACCATATAAATAAAATCATGGCAATTGTCTACCACGTTAAAGCAAAATCTGTGTCTATCTCTGAAATACAGGCTGCATATGTACAAAAAGAGACTATATTTCAGGGACATTTATGACAGCAACCATCATCCAGCCTACCAACTGAAAGGCAGCTGAATGATCAGAAGAGCAAACAACTTTCAATTCTAATAAATTTCTATAACCCCCCCCAAAAAAGACTATGCATATCTATAAATCCCCTATTGAAAATCCCTCTTAGTTTAGAATTCATTTATTTACTTTTGAAAATTATATTAAAATTTAATGACAACTTTTGGGGAAAAGCAGCCCTTCATTGCTCTTCAATGGGTTAAGGTACTTATGTCTGAATATCACACAGGGCCCATAGTTTGTGCCCCAGAGAAGTCCTTTAAGTCAGAACATCTATTCTCTGGACACATTCTCCTGAAGCACATGCTGAGGATGGGGTCTGTGTTGAAGGAAATATTTCTGGTAGCTTCCTCCATAATTGGAACACTTCTATTCATTGTCTTTTGGACAGGTGAGTAATCGAAGTAAATTATCAAACAGAGGGCAGAAGCAGGGCATGTAATATCTAGAGGGACTTTGGTGGAAATTGTTTGAAATTTATACATAATAGGAATTTTATTATGGATCAAGCTACATTCCACTTTTAAAAATTATTCTAGCATTAAACTCTATCTAGGTGATCTGCTATGGTATTTATCAAATTCAAACTTGTGTCATAACTCTTTGTATGCTTTTTTATTTTTTCTTATGATGTACTCAACTCCTTAAGTGCAAATAATTGTAATTTAGCTTGTGTCATTCCTGTAACACCTTCCTACAAATATTCAATAAATACTTGATGGATAAATGGAATCATTTTTAAAAAGATAATATGTTCCTAACAAAAGGAAACTATAAGCCAAGCCAAGACCATGACATATAGCTAATGTTGGTAGGGTGGGAGGAAGTCCCTCTTTCTATACAGCCATTCACAGACCCAGGTTAATGGGATGTCCATATGGACCATGTGACCTCCTTTTTCATTACAATAAGTAAAAGAAGAGCACAGCATATGTGCTATTCTATACTTCAGAGCTATGCTTCAGTGATGAATACCTGCTGCGTAAAACCCATTGTCCAAAAGAACCCACAGTATCTCTCCTGAAAATACAGGGGTTGGAAAATATGAGGGAGCATATAGCTATTTAGATAACATTAATTTTTTTTCTCTGAGGGAGGAGGGATAAAGCCCAATTAAATGCATTTGTGTATGGGGGGGTGTTGGGGGAGCTGCATGTACATCAATCAATAAATGTATTCTGACAAATACTGTGTTCTCTATTAGAAATACAGTATACACTAAAATGGATAAAGTGTGCTACCTGCCTCAAAAAGTGTTAATTCTAATTGTGGAAAAATATATAGACATTAAATATCCAATATTTGCAAATTACCTTTTCATTTAAGTAGTTTTGAATATTTTAGGAGGTCATATAGTAAATATATTTAAGACATTGCCTCTGTTTAATAACCTTTCTTTGCTTCTGGCAAAAATCACTATAACGTTAATTGAACCATATATAAGATTTAAGAATTACACAAATGTTATTTTATAAAAACAAATAGCTGGCTCACAGAAATCTGAAGTTCCTTTTATTTCGTATTGTTTTAACTTTCATTTTTATCATTACTTTGAATATAAGAATTAAGAGATTAAAATTTCATATATTTATTTGATAAAATAACTTGAAAATATCTATGTTTTTATCAGTTTATAGAAAGACTGTGGCAAATAGGAACATTTTCAGTAATGTGGAAATGTAACACATTTTTCTTTTTTTTCTCTTTTTCAAAATCAGGATACAAAATAAATTCTGCTGAAGCTAATCACTTATGTACTGCAGTAATAGCATCACCAAAATCATGAGAAAGTTCAAGAACTCAGCAGAAGTCAAGAAATGTGAATGTCTGGGTAATTTTGTAGGTAACTCAACAACACATAGAAAACAAAGCTTTCTATTTTCAGTTGTATTCCTGACAGTTTCTAGTTTACCTACTTTATGAGGTATGTCTACAGTAGTTTTCAATAAGTACATTTAGAAAGCAATAGAGGGATCCCATAGAGAAGGGTAGGCAGATGGAAACCCATAAAGATGGGAACTTCACCCTTGACAAAACAGCCTGCAGTAGAAAAGGTTATAACTGAGTTGCCCATGTGTACTCACCTGTCCTGGGGCATAATCAAAAAATGGCAACTGGACTAGAAAAGGAAATCCATTTACTAACCCCAGAGTATCTGTCAAATGGGCAGGGTTCTGCTGGAACTCTCCCGAGAGCTGGAGGCACCAGTGAGCACCACCGTTGAAATGCCTCTCCACCTTGATAGCATGAGTGAAACATGACATATGCACTATACTCTGCCAGGTAGGGACAACCAAGTAAGCCCAAGGCCTCTAGTGTACACCAGCTCCAGCTGTCCCCCAAATGTACCCCTAGTATGACATGCTCTGAGACACCCCCATGCCCTTCCTAGCCATCTTGCAAAGGCAGCCTCAGTGTGGTGTGACCCAGTACCTACCAGCCTGTGCCTATGCTATCCATCCCACCAGGACAGCCCAGGAGCAGCACACACTGGAACACTCCTGGCCTGTGCCCACTCTAGCTCCACATATTTCACCAAGGCAGCCCCAGTAAAGCATAGTCCAGGACCCCACCCTGGCCTACACGTGATCTAGCCATCCCATCAAGGCATCTTCAGCATGGTGCACCCTGGGACCACACCATGAACCTGCACCTGCTCCAGTTCCAGTTTTCCTCCCAAGAAGCCCCAGTGCAGAGCACCCTGGGACCCCCAAATGGTCATCTGCTCCAGCAGTCTTACTAGGGCAGTGCCTGCTCCATCTCCAGCTGTGGGTGGTCACAGTAGGCCTCAGAAGCCCCTAGTCCCTGCCTGACTCATAGACAGCTGTCCCACCAGGGCAGCTCTAGTGCAGTGCATGGCGAGAACCCCCACAAGCCTATGCTTCATAATCAGCTAGCCAGCCAAAGATGCCAGACATACACAGTCTACACAGAAGATGCTCCTACACAAGGCCTCTGCTTCAAGACTGTGAGAGGTATCTGTTACACCTGATTCATAGAAACAAACACACAATTTCAAACAAAATGAAGAGACAGAGGAGTATGTTCCAAATGAAAGAACAAAATAAGATTACAGGATAAAAAGTCTAATGATGTTCAGATAAGTAATTTACCTGATAAAGAGTTCAAAGTAATGATCATAAAAATGCCCATTGAACTCAGGAGAAAAATGGAGGAATACAGTAAGAACTTTAACAAAATGTTAGAAAATATTTAAAAAACCAATCAGAGGCAAAGAATATAGGAACTGAGATAAAAAATACACTAGGAATTAACAACAGATTAGTTGATGCAGAAGAATGGATAAGCAATATGGATGACAGAATAGGGAAAAATCACACAAAGAACAATAAAAAGAAAAAAGACCTTTAAGAAATGATAGTTTAAAGGACCTTTAGGACAACATCAAGCATCCTAACATTCTTATTATAGGGGTCACAGAAAGAGAAGAGGATTAGGAAGGGGCAGAGAAGATATTTGGAAAAATAACAGCTAACAACTTCCCTAAAATAGCTAAAGAAACAGATACTCAGGTCCAGAAAGCACATAAAGTCCCAAACAATATAAATACAGAGAGGTCCTTAACTTTTGCCATTTTAATTACATTATGTCTTGGTATGGACCTCTCTGGATACACCAAGACATAATGTAATTAAATTGGCAAAAGTTCAAGATGAGAATCTTAAAGCCAGCAAGAGAAAAATCAAATAGTCACTTATAAGAGATCTCTGGTTGATTTTTCAGCAGAAACTTTGCAGGCCAGAAGGGAGTGGCATGTATCTGAAGTACTGAACGGGAAAAATAACCAAGAATACTCTTCTCTGAAAGATTACTATTCAAATGAAGGAGAAAAAAAGTTTACAAGAAAAGCAAAAACTGAAGGAGTTCATCACCACTAAAATGACCTTACAAGAAATATTAGAGGGTTTTATTTTGGTGGAAAATAAAAGACATAACTAGAAATAAGAAAGTGAAGTATATGGGGAAAATATCAAGTGTTTATTCTAGGGAGGCAAGAATGGCTCAAAATTCACAAATTATACAATGTGATACCACATTAAGAAAATGAATAAAAATCATATGATCATCTCAACATATGCAGGAAAAGTTTGAAAAATTAAACATCCATGTATCGTAAAAACTATGAATAAAGTAGGCATAGAAACTTCCTCAACATGATAAAGACCATTTATGACCCAACCACAGCTGACATCATACCGAATGGTTAGAAGCTAAAAGCTCTTCCTCAAAGATCAGGAGCAAGACAAGGATGCCCACTCTTGAGAGCTTATTGGAAGTCCCAGCCAGAGAAAATTTGGCATGAAAAACAAAGACATCCAAATTGAGAAGAAGAAAAACTGTCCCTATATGCATGTAATTTGATACTATACAGAAAACCCACTGAGTCCACAAACTTATCTCCTATTAGTTCTATTTTACTAAGTTTGTTTTCTGTTCTAATTTCTAAACTCTAGTTCTTGAGCCTTTTTACATAGCATGCTATTTTTGTCAGCTCATTTAGGTGTATGTGTTGGTGATGGTGTATCACTGATATTGTCAGTTCCAGAAGTGTCAGATCATGAAATTGTTTCTTCAGCTTTGGACTAGTGTTGTACAAGCAAGATTCCAGGTGGTCTCTGCTGTAGCACCTGGAGAGAGCCCACTGGTACAGCACTGCCCCACTACGCTCCTAACATCAAATGTAGGGAGCACTGAGCCAGCCTCCATCACAGCACTCAACTGATTCTTCTTTTTCTCTCATGGAACTGAGACTAAATACATTCCATAATGGCCAATGCCAAAATTTAACAAGAATTACAGGGAATTCTAAGGGCCTACATGCTTCCAGTATTGCTTACCTTATGATTCTCATCTGGGCCTCTAACGTTAGGCTTTGCTAGGGTTTGCACAAAAAAGGTGAAAGTCCCAACTGTTTACACCAGGGAACTCCCACAGAACCCAAAGCTTTATTTGTCCTTAAGACCTTTAGACTGTAACACCCATTCTAGAGGAGAAAAATTAGTATTCTCCTTATTTATAGGGAAAGAAGCTGCATACCCATTGTCATTTTCCTCTTCAGTTTCTCACATCTATGTAACTTGTAGAACATTAATAGGTATTGACCTATCAATCGATTAACTTTTCTCAAAATCCAAGTTCTTGAAATGGTTTTGCTGCTGTTGTTTTACTGTTGCTAATTACATCTACTCATTTTCTCCAGTTATATTCATTCATCAAACCTCTCCCCTTGGATGTACATCATCATCCCTGTATGGGATCTTCTGTCAACTCTCCAATAATCTCCAGGTCCATAAACCCAATGGGTACTTTTGAGTCCTCTTTTTAGTTGTTGTGTTAGCAGCATTTCCAGTGGTTGATTATTCTTTCTTTTTAAATCTTTATGTCATTCAGCCTAAGGTCATAATCTTTTGGAATTTCTCCTTTGTTTCAAGTGTCTTCTTCCTCTTCCAAATTTTAAATATTTTACTTCATTCATGACTCTGTTCTGGGCCATATTTTTCTTAATACTCTATATTTGTTTCCTAAATAATCTCCTTCATTTAAATCTCATCTCTAGATTTATTTCATTAGAAATTTAAATGCTATGATCCCAGCCCTATATTTCCAGTTCAGACCTCTCTTCCAGACATATGGATGTCTCTAAGGCTCCTCAAACTCACAAACTTTGCCCCCACAATTTTCCTTTTAGATGTTCTCTCTTGAAATGCATTATCACGTACTGAGATTCAGTTAATAAAACCATAGGAATCATCCTTGACCACTCCTACCACTCAGTTAATGAATTACTAGGTCCTATAAACTTTTCCTAATTATCTTTTACCAACACTATCCCAATACTACCAGCACTTCTCACCTGAATTATTCTATTAGCTTCTTATTTGGCTTTTCTTTAACCCCTCATAAAATACTATTGCTATCAATGCATATTTTAACCCCAAACAAATCAGGTCATTCACCTCTATTTAAACCCTTTGAATAACTTTTAATTGTACTTTAAAAATGTAAAAAAATCTAAACATGGCTAACATAGCCATGCTTTTTAGTACTACCAATAACACTCACCTCTCTCACTTCACTGCATATTCCCCTTTGGTCTCTTCAGTTCAGCCATGGTAAGATCTATAAAGGTCACTGTCTTATACCCTTAAAGCTGAATCTGTTACTTTTTTCCTTTTTAATTTACTTTTTAACTTGTACTTATTTCTGAGGTATGAGCTCATGTATCACTTCCTAAAAGAAAGCTTCCGTGTCATACCAACCAGGGTAAATTCTCAAATGACTCTCAACACCTCTTCCCTT
This sequence comes from Manis pentadactyla, assembly GCF_030020395.1. NCBI lineage: Eukaryota > Metazoa > Chordata > Mammalia > Pholidota > Manidae > Manis > Manis pentadactyla. The sequence continues at coordinate 24,950,650 of NC_080023.1, forward strand.
CACAGTTTCTGCTTTGTTATCACTTAATAAATTACTTGCAAATATGTATTTATTGTGTATCTTTAAGTCCCTTTAGGTAACAAATCATGTATATTCTATTCAGTTCAACATTCCCAGAACCTAATACATTCAATAATTGACTAATTCATATGCCTTGGCCAACATATAACTCAAAATTAAAGCATAGATTCCTATTTGTGAGAGGGCCATGGTCCTAGGAAATAGAATAGGGTGCTTAATTGTTCTTTCAATTACTGTCAATTCCTCATTCCTGAACCAGTTTATCACTAGGGTATGTTTTTATTTGTTGTATATGTTGCAAACCTAGTTTGATCTCATGATTAACTTTTTAAGCAAATGGATGTTAACTTGAACTAAAAACAACTTTTGAACTCTGTACACTTACACTAAAACCATGGTAGTAGAAAGTTGCTTTTAAATTATTTAGGCATATATTTTAATTTTAGCTGGTATAATTTCCATATGGGTAAGGATCATTTTAAAATAAGATGGAAAATTTCTCCAGACATGTCTTACTAATGAAATGTTCTCATTATTTTTCAAATTTGGATAATGGCTATCTCACATCAGCATGGAGAAGATTAAATGAAGAGAAGAGAATCTGAAAATATTTTATGAAATACATAGTATCAGTCCAATTATGTTAATATTAGTCTTGTCTAAACATGGTATTAAAGTCATGTCTTTATATTATTCATCTTATTTCAACTAAATATAAGAAAAATAACTGCTGCTTATTTTTCTAAAACAATTTTTTCTTATATCATAAATAATTATTACTTAGAAAATACAGGTTATATTCATGCATGGCCAGTGTTGTCATACAATGGAACTTGACTCAAAATCACTTCCTCCTAATTCAGAACTTAATTGGCTGACAAAATACTCAAACTAGGGAATCTAACTAATCACAGCTAAAATGAACTATCACTGAAAATCTATGGAGGAAAAAGTAACTCCTACATATTTGTAGTAAAACTACAAATATAGTTTTACTTTATCTGTAGCTCTATTGCTTTAAAGTCCATTTTACTGGACATTAAACTGTTAATTAACATTTTTTTAAAAGATTCTTCTACTTGGGATCGTAATTAGAAACTCTGACACTCCAGAATCAGACCTGCCACCGTTTTTTAAAGCTACTTTATTTTCCCCAGCACTGGGTTTTAATGGTCAGATTTCCCCATGCTCTATGATTTTGCAGGTAGACTCTGAAGCAAATAGTACTTAAAGTTGACCAAATGAGGCTCTAGATAGCACATATCATTTTTAGAATAATAAAAATAATAGGATAGGTGCCCACTTGTTCCAGTAATAAACTGGTCTCTCAAACGCCATATGGTTATATCCCCTTGGAAACTTACTGCTTCAGTAAATAAAGGAACATGTTTTAATATTGCCAAGTAATACATTACTAACATTTAATAATAGATATATAACTTCTTCATTATTCCTATTTGAGAAAACAAAATAATGAATTATCATCAACTAGCTATCTTGTATTCAAAATTCCCTCTGAAACAAAGTGTTTAAAGTCCTATGTAATATAATATTAACTATTCAATTTATTCATAAGATAAACTAAAATAGTCAATGCATGCTAGTGGTAAGAGAGTTCCAAATCCAACTTTAATATATTCATTTCCAGAATATGAATGGTTGGCAGAAAAAGCTGAAAAGTAATCAAAAAAGTCTTTAAGCTCTTAAACTTCACCAACTACAATATGAAACTGAAATATACTATTTATGAACTTTATATGAGTAAAAACAAATGATTTTTCTTTCACTTACAACCATGCATGCATAATTTCAATCCGCTTATTGTTTTTATTTAGCACTTTGCACAAGAAAATTAAAGACATTGCTGAGTTCCAAGCAGCATTTCAGCGCAAGCCATTTACTATGAGGACTACACTGCTATGTTAAGTTGATTTTTTCCACTGTTGCATTTCAGAATGTAAAGAACAGCACTTTATTACTAGTCTAAATCAATGTTTAGCTGAAATAAGAATTGCTCAGCAGCATGCCAAGATGACTCGATTTATCAAAAAGAAAATTGAAAAGGTAAATAATAATTGCACAAAATGCAGAAAAAATAATTTTTATAAGGAGTTTGAATATCAAGATAGATACCACCAAAAAACTCAAAGATGTATTTAAAATGAAATGCTGCTAAATAAATCATTGATAAATAGAATAAAATACTTTGTGTAAAATAAATCTTAAAGAAAGTTTAAAATCAAAGTGTACAGAATTATACACAAGATTTCCAAAGGCACTTTGAAAGGCTTTTGTGATTTTGGATTATATATCCAGAGGCATTGTAACATGAGGCTACAAGATAATGGATCCTTGCTATCCAAGGGTCCATTCTTTTATTATATTGCACTATGGAAACTGAATTCAATTTTAGGCAACTCATTTCTAACAACATATAAAAAGCCAGATAGGTTTCTGAAAAGACCAACAATAATGCCCAGAAATCTGGAGAGAATATTTTTTAATAAAACAGTGTTCACAGCAGTTTTTTCTCACATCTCTAGAACATGATGAGATGTATGATCATCATGGATTTTGTGTAAGTATACAGTGTTTTGATAAAAAAAAAAGTTGCATAAAATAAGATTATTTTTATAGACTGTTCTAACCAGAAGGAATCAATAAGGATCAACACCCTTATTTATAAATGAGGTTTTGGACCCAATATTGTTATCCTAAACAAGTCCCTAGAGCATGTTAGTGTCAAAGCCAATATCAAAACCTGCATTCATGATAATAAAGAGCTTTTTCTAATTTGTCACATACTTCGAATATCTCTAGCTAATTTCATTGAATTAGAAGTACCACATTATTAAATTTTTCCAAATACATTTTGAGCATTCCTACTATTAAAATGCATGGGCTCAGTAAAAGACAATCTAATTTCAGTCCTTCTACTATGACCTAGATGTTTGACCTTCACCTAATTACTTAAGCTTTCATTTTCCTCTTCTAAAATGGAATTACTAATAGTAGCAACTGCAGAGGGTTTTCTTGAGTATCATATGAGAAAATTAAAATAAAGTGCTTAACACAGAATATATAATATGGTACAGTTTTCATCATTGTTGACTATAACTGTGAATTGTGGAGGAGAAAAAAACAGGCAGGTAGAAAGTGTTCTTTATAGCTTCCAGAAATTCTCCTCTAATGAATAAATACAAAGGAAGCCACAACTGGGACAATCACAACAAAGTAACTAAAAATCAAAAAGAAAAGAAAAGTGTTTTTATATTTAACATATTTCAATTGATTAAAAGGAAGACTGGCAACTGATTTCTCAACAGAAATCATGAAACCAGATGACATTGGGATGGAATTTGTAAGTATTTAAGGAAAATAACTGTCAGGCTAGATCTAAATCCAACAAAAATATTCTTCAAAAATAAGGTTAATTGAATAAATTTCCAGAAAAGCAGAAACTAATAAAGCATCCATTGCCAAACACACAAAAGGTGGTTTGGGGGATCATTACTGTGGTAGAAGGAAACTGATCCCAAAAGGACATAAAGGAATCACTAAGCAGTGAAGTAGAATGGAATGCTCAATTATTTGATGAATATAATGAATACTGACTGCTTAAACTCATAATAATTATAATAGTAATTATGTTTTATGTGTTTTGGAAAATAATATTTAAATATATTGTAATAATAACATAAATGGTGAAATAATATAAATGGTAAATTAATGGGGTTATTAATGCTGTATGGATTGTGCATGTCAAGAAGTTATCAAGGTAGCATTTTGAAATATCCATAGCAGTCACTAAAATAATAATAAAATAATGCATAACTAGAAAGTTCATGGACAAGTTAAAATAAAAAAGGAATATAAACAGAAGAAATAGGTAGAAAATAATTAGGTAAAAGATTTACAATCAATGGGATAATTAAATATTAAATGTCAATTAACAGAATGGTTCAAATAAAAAGCATAACTTTTCGGACTGCACAAAAAGCAAAAGTCAAATTTATGTTCCTTACAATAGGCACACATTAAATATGATGACATAGAAAATTGAAAGTTATGCAAAACTATGTAATATGAAATGGTAACAAGGTGGTATAGTTACATTTATGTGAGAAAACTAGAATTAGAAGCAAGATTTATTTTTATTAGTGTAAATGAATATGGGATAATAATACAAGAGTTCACTCGATAGGAGCTATATGTATCCTGTTTGTACATATGTAAAAAACATAGCTACAAAATACTTATATGTTATCATAAAAAATAAGAACACAGTAGTCCAAATGAAAAATTTTGCAAGATTTCCTCAGTAAATGATGCAAGCAGACATAAGCATCAGTAAAGAACTACAAACTTTGAACAGAATGATTAAAAAATTTGTCTGAATCGAGATTCACAGAATACTTCTTATTTACAAGTGCACATGAATCATTTTCCAAATTAAACATGCATTAGACCATTGAGCAAGTATCAACAAATTTCAAATGACTGAAATTACTCAATTTTCTCTGTCTACAGGAAAAAATTAAGGTAGAAAAAAAAATAGAAAATCCCAGAATGCTTGAAAATAAAGCAATACACTTCTAAATAGATGATAAGTCAAAGCCAAAATAACAGAGGAAATTTTCTATAATAAATGATTATGAAACTGCATTATATCAAAATGTGTGTTATGAAGTTAAAGCTGTGTTTCAAAAGATTGCCATAAACACATACATTAGAAGAAAATCAAGGACTTTAGTGTCCATCTTAATAAACTAGAAAAATTGATAAGAACAGAAATCAATGACATAGAAAAACAGAAAGCAATAGAAAAATCAGTAGAGCTGTTTTAGGGTTGAGTGAGTTCTTGGTTTTTATTCCTGCTACAGCCAAGAATTGAAGGCAGAGACACAGTGAATCAGAAGGAAAGTTTTGTTTGAATAGACTCCATGGGAGGAGCAGGCCAGAGTCAAGATAGACAAAGGCCTCCATTCTGGTTAGGAGGTGCCTCTTTTGACTGACAAGGTGGAATTATTTGATTTACAGTTCTTTCTATATAATCACCCCTCTCAGCGAGCATGTTGTTTCCCCAAACTGAGGTGCACTTTGGGAAGTTCTTAGTCCCATTCAATTGTGCCCACATTGAGATCTGATTGTACCCCCACTGGGATCTCCCTGCAAAACCTTTGCTGTCTCCACATGGGACCCCTTACCTGGGCATAGTTTGGGTGGTGTTTTCCTTGAATCTTAGGGACTTTCTCTTTGAACTTCATCTTCCCTTTTTGGCTGCTTATATCTATCTTTCTACCTAACATTCCTAATAGACCCAGAAGTTGGTTATATGAAAAGATTAAGTAAAAATCAAACATGATAAATAAAATAAAGTACAAATTACAAATTTCACTCCAGATTCTATAGATACCATAAAGATATTAAAAGAACATTTATAAACATTGAAAAACAATTTGAAATTCTAGATAAAATGGACAAAGATTTTGAAAAGCACAACCTGTAAAACTGATACAAGAATAAATAGACATATAACTCAATAGTAACAAAAAAGCAATTAAAATATGGGCAGAGATATTTAATAGATAGTTTTCCAAAGAAGATATTCATATGGCCAACAAGTACATGAAGTATAAGAACAAAGCAAAACAGAATGACCAAAACAGAAGTAGACTCATAGACACTGAGAAGTTATTAATGGTTACCATGGGTGAAGTGTTGGGGTGGGCAGGCGGGGAGGGTGAGGGGGGTAGAGGGCCACAAAAATTCTCAGTCACAGTGTAAGTTGGTCATGGAGATAGCAGTACAGCATGGAGAATATAGTCAATGATCCTTTAACATCTTTCTATGTTAACAGATAGTACCACTCTAGTGGGGGTGAGGATTTAATAATATGGGTAACTGTTGAACTGTGTTGTATATTTGAAACAAATATAAGATTGTATATCAATGATACTTTAATTAAATAGCTAGATAAATAAGTAAGTAAAGTAGTTCTGAGACCATAAAAAGAACCCTTATTTTCTGTCAGTGGAATGTAAATTAGAGCAGCCCCCATTGGAAAATGTAGGTTCCTCAAAAAATATAACTACCATATAATCCAGCAATCCCTGTTCTGGTATATATCTAAGGAAAAGAAAACAAGATATGGAAAGATATTAGTACTCCTGTCTTTACTGTAGCACTATTCAAAATAGCCAAGATATGGAAACAGCCTAAGTGTCCATTAACAGATGAATCGATAAGGAAAATGTAATATATGCATACAATGGAATATCATTCAGCCACGAAAAATGGAAATGTTGCCATTTATAATAATATGGATGAAATTTGAAGACAAAATGCTAGTAAAATAATTCAGTAGAGAAAGACAAGTACTGCAAAGCATTGCTTACATGTAGAATCTTAAAAAAAAAAGTCAAATTCATAGACCTAGAAAGTAGAAAAATAGTTGCCAGGTTCTGGAGAGTGGGGTAGTTGGGGAGATGTTTAAGGGTACAAACTAGCAACTAGTAGGTATATAAGTCCTGGAAATATAATGCACAGCACAATGATTATAGTCAGCAACATTATATTATAAACTACAAAGTTGCTAGGTGATTAGATGTTCATCATTATTACCACAAAAAAAATAATTGTGTGATGTGCTGGAGGTGTTAGCTAACCCTACAGTGACAAGCCTATTTTTGTATATAAATGTACTGAGTCATAATGTAGTACTCCTTAATCTTACACAATGTTATATGTCAATTATATCTCAGTAAAAAAATAGAAATCTGTATTCCTCTGTATTAAAGAAGTTAAATCTTTAACTACAAACCCAGTCAGAATAAAGTTCTTGACCCAAATGACTTTTGTGATTTACTTCAAACATTACATAATAATTTGCAGCTATCTTAAATACTTCCAGTATTAGCAAAATGGGGAAGTACACAATTTTATGAGATCAGCACAAATTTAATAATAAAATCTGAAAAAAATAAAAGAAATAAAATTGATGATGGCTATATTGAAAAAAAGGAATAATACTTGAACCATCCACATGACATACGCAAAATACAATTCCTTATTTATTGCAAGTATAAATATAAAAGATAAGACAATGAAACCGGAGAGTATCTTCTTGACTTTGGTCATATGATATTTCTTAGCCATGATTTCTGTATGTTAAAAGACTTACCACTGAAAGGGTGAAAAATAAGTTCTACATTATATAACTTATTCTTTTTTTTATATGTGGGATACTTTTTAACCCAGAAGTGTTAGATGTGTGAATACAAGCTCATATTATTCTCTTAAATGTTCTTCTTTGGATTCTACTTCTTAAAAAGTTTGTCATTTCCAGGTTCTGTTTTGGCCTTTTGATAGACCACTTTTCATAGGTTAGTTTATAGCCTTTTACTTTCTGTGTTAACTTTTCAACAGGCACTTAAAATATCTGTTCAGAGGCTACTGCCAAAGAATTTCTGCTCATGATATTCTACTGAAAACATGACTGTTTTCATTTGCTCTGAAGAGCACATCTCCCATCTCATCTACTCAAAAGCTTTTTAAAAATGCTTTTCCAAGAAACTCATGACTAACATCATTATTTTGATGTGAAAAGAGCTAACATCTGTGACTTAGGAAAAAATAATAAAACATGCTTCTGAAAGAACTTGTTCCATGTACTATACAAGTTCTGCAATATCAATGCTTGTACTTGGAAAGAATCTAATTATTTTTTCCAGCTTATGCCAAAAAGAAAGAGAAAGAAGAAAGTATTAACCCTGCTTCATAGTTCATTTTCATCAGTGAGGCCTTCAGAAAGATATATTTATTGGTTTATTCAGAATTACTTATCACTACTATTTTTTTTTTTACTAAAGTCAGTCTCATGTCAGTCTGGAAGCTGTGTAGAGTCTTAACAGGTGTGTTAGGAACTACACTTAATAAATTTCATTTTATTGCTTTATTGTGTTTTTAGCATTTATAAGGATTTTTAATACATATGAGTTTTTAGGGTTTTTTTTCCAATTTCAAGACATTCTTAAGAAGTGATTATCTCGTCCAAAGTTCATTTGATATCACTATATTTTTTTCCTTTTTCTTTTTTTCTTTTATCAAATGTATATCACAGTGGTTCAACAGTCCCCCTCCGCCCACCACCACCCCCGCCCACTCCCTTTCCCCTTGGTATGATATCACCATATTTTAACTATGTGTTGAGATTTAAGGGTACTATTTTATATTATAGATGTTTTATATCATAGAATCTTACAAATTGAGTTACCTTCATTTCATCATACTTTACTTTGATTAACTAATTAATCATTGCTTAAACTACATAAGCATTTTTCTTGAACAGTTCAGCAACTACACACATTTGAAATTCGAATGGTCATTTCTGTTTACCAAGAATTATATTTACTACAATTACCAGACAATAACTTAAAGTTTACCTGTTATTTCTTGCTGTTAACAAACTTTATCAAACATATTGAAATAAATTCACTTACGACCTTAAATATAATCAGATAAGTGATATTTTCCTTTCTGGGAGGTAGATAACAAGGAAGGCAAAATTAAATAAGATCAACATCATTTCTCCTCAAAAAGCTTTTCAAAGTATTAAGCCTGTTTTTGGTTTGTTAACTAGAGAAGTTTCATCAAATTTTTGGTCCCAGAATGTCATATCTTTTGACTGGGGATCATTTCAATAAGCTAGAATAAAATTATAGAAAATAGTGAGAAAGTTTCTCATTTGGGATTGTTCTGGAAAAAGCTAAGAATAAATTACTTGCCAGAGGATAGGTTTGTGAGGCCAATATCTGTGGCAGACATAGTAAGGAATAAAACTAGGAAGGGATAATATATAAAGAAATATTTTTTAAACAGACTCCTGTTGGCCAAGTTATCTCAAAACTGAATATTTTAGCTCTTTTTGATAAAAAAATTAACCAATAGGTGAATAATTATAATTTTGTTAACCAATTCAAAGAATATATACTTTTAACTCTAAGTGGATTTGAACATAGTAAAAGTCACTATATCAAGGGATCTTACTCTTTTAATTTATTAATAAATGAATGTGAGTACATACTATTAGTCACTTGGTATCCTAGACACCAGGGATACAAATAATATAAACAGTGGTTTCGGCAGTCATAGACTACAGATGGACAGAAAGTGGCAAAAAAAATTACAGATGATAACACAGTAGGATATGTGAGATAATAGGATGTGCAAAGAACATAATGGGGAATAACACGAGGAGAAAATCTTTTGTTATTTGTGTCGTAAAGAGGTTATTTTCAAGTGAAGAAAAAATTAATGCCAACTAGCAGAAAAAGTGCATATGATATTGGCAAGATGAGAAGGCATGGTTTTGGGGAATTACAAACAGTTCAGTTTGGATTAAGCATATGCTACAAGGAAAAAAATGTGAAGAGATGAATTTTGAGAAGGAATTAAAGAAGACATAAGATATCTTTGTAAGTACAGTAAGGAGAATGGATTTAATCCTATTTACAAAAGAGGGAGCCTCTGAAGCAATTCAAGAAGAGTGATTTGTGCCAACTATTACATTAAAAAGATCACTTGCCCATAATGTAGAGCATGAACTGCATGAAAAAGGAACAAAATGGTAACACAGCTGTTTCGTAAATCAAGCAAGAAAATATTAGAGATCGTGCCAAAATACTTTCAATGGGACTAGAGAGAGAAATATGATGATTGTTCACATAGAGTATTAGAATAACCATCATTTAGCAATCCTTTGGATATGTGTGGTAGAGAAAGACAAAAGTCGTGAATATCTATAAGTTGATAGGGTTGACAACTAGGTGGAGATATACTGGTAATGTCTTTTGACACATTACAATATTCATTAAGAAAGGAAAACTAGAATAAGGAACCTGTTGGAAGAAAAATATGTTTACTTTGGACATGTTGCATTTCAGATACAGGTGGTACTGTTCAGGACACAGTGAGCATACTCTCTGGAACTTAACTAAATTTTCTGGACTAGTGATACTAATTTAGGAGGTACCCAACCATTTCCAATTGCTGATACCATTATAGTTAAGTGGTTTTCCTAGAGGAAATAGGTAGAAATGAAAGTTTCAGAATGCTGATGAATGATAGATTGTAAAGAATGTGAAATGGAAGAGAAAATTTAGAAACGATCTAAGAAAAAGTATGACATGAAAACAATGGTGTCCCGGATTCCAGGGAAGGAAAGAGTTTCGTGTCAAACAACTGAATAACATCATGCTGCAGCTATATTAGTAAGATATGAACTAAAACACCTCCATTGGATCGAGCTATTATCAATGTTTGGTGAACTTAATGGGCCAATTTTACTACTGTGGGAATAACAGGCCAGATTGCTGTGGGACCAAAAAAAATAAGTGAAAATTTGGCAGTAACACATGTAAATTTCATTTTTCAAAACCTAATAGGGGGAGAAAAAAACACAAGTAATGTAACAGAATGTTCTTGATTATTCTTCAATAACAAACACTAATATCCAACTGCTTACAACACCAAAAGTTGGTTTCTTTTTGGGCTTCATGCCCATCTCAGGTCAGCAGAGGATTTCAATCATGTTGTCCTTCTTCACAATCCAAGCTAAAGAAACCTTTAAAATTTGGAGTTATTTTGGCAGGGAAGGAAAAGAAACAGAAAATTGTTCACTGAGTCCTGAAGACTTTTGCTCATGTATCAAAGCCAAAGCAAGTCATGTATTCATGTCTGTATTCAAAGGGGGGGACGTCCAATTTACTCTCTTTCCAGGATGAAAAAGACTGGAATATTTATGAAAACTATAAAAATTATTGCAATCTATTCTGGTTACCAAATATTCCATTCACTCTTCTTCCTGAATACAGTGTTTACTCACTTCAGCTGTAAATTCCATTGAATCGGTGCATCAAACTAGAAGTGCCAGTTTTCTTGGTAAAAAGGTCTTGTTCATAGAATGATGGATAATAATTTTTAGATAAGCCAGCGGCTATTTTTGTTTTGGAGACCTATGAATTTAGACAGTCATGTTATCTGCCCCTTCGAACACACCCCAATGAACACTGGAGAACAGAACCTGGATAATCACAATAAACACTCTTTTTTGGAAAATGGAAGAATGTAGTGCAAATCAGAAACCAATTATTCTTTTCACTATCTCTCTTTGCTACAATTGAAATGGACATCAGGTAATATGCTCTCCTTAAAAGCTGCAAATAGTTCTCAGATTACTTTCTGTCTATAGCTATCTGGGGGCCCAGAGTCATTTCAAGTCTCAAAGAGCAACAGTCTCTTCAGGCCCAAGCTGGCTGTGTTTTCGATAGTGCCTTGCTTTTAAAAACTTAGTTGGGTTCTTATCAATTTAATTCTAGGCAGCTTCATTTTTATATGCCAATATTCATGATTACATTTCAAGACATGTATCGCATATATTCTCTCTCTCAGTATATCAAAGCCCTAACCTCCAATATGAGTATAATTGGAGATAGGACTCTTAGGAGGTAATTAAGGTTAAATGAGATCATGAAGCAGGGTCCTAAGCCAGTAGATCTGGTGATCTTCTAAGAGGAAGAGTGAGAAATATCTCTATCCATGTGCACACACAGAGGAATGACCATATGAGCAGCCAGTGAGAAAGCAGCTATTTGCAAGCAACAAAGACAGCTCTTACCTGACCTTGACTATACAGGGACCCCGGTCTTGGATTTTTAGTCTTAGCACTGCTAAGAAATAAGTTTCTGTTGCTTAAGGCAATCAGGCTACGGTATTTGGTTATAGCACCTTAAGCAAACTAAGACACAGGGAAGGAAACAAAAACTGAAAGGGCCACAGTTTGACACAACTGGAAATAAAAATACTGAAAGAATTTGTAAAACAAAATGATAAAATGTCTGACCTCACCAGTACCCAAAATATAAAAATCAAGGTCATACATGTCTCTATACTTGCAAAAACCACAGTGCGAGTCCTCATCAGGAGACTCTTCATCCATTTCAAGTCCCGGATATCACTGATCATGACCAAGATAGTCATTTCACTTCTCAGAATTCTGGGCTCTTGAAGAAATGTTTAACAGAACTTTTACTTCCCTTTCCTGCCTTCAGTTACTACCCTTGTACGACCATAAGGGTTTATTTAAACAGTTTCAAATTCATCTAAATAAAAAATGGTGAATTTCAGTCACCAAATATCGGAAGTGAATTGCAATAAAGTGCCTGACTCCATTTTTCAGATGTTTGTTGACAGCTCTTAAGCATCACCTCTACCTTTTCCTCTTTTCTTCACATATAGGAAAGCTGATAAGAAAGCACAGACGCCCCCACCTTTGTCCCTTGTGTAAGCCGCTTCCTTGCATAGGAACCCTCATGCCATCAGAACCCCTGACAACAATAAAATCTCCAAGTCAGTCGTCTTTCCCTGAGATCTCCAGCCACTATTAGACCTGGTTTGGAGCTTCCTAGATCTTCCCAGAAAGTTTCATAATGTGACTGATAAATCTTTTCATACCCTCCTGGTGTGTGTGTGTGTGTGTTTGTGTGTTTGTGTGTGTGCACATGTGTGCATGTATAATCATCAATCTCAAAATCTGAACCAAATTTTGGGTGGAGTTTCATTTTCCTTCTGAAGAATGGTCACAACAGGTAACAGATATAAGAAGGCAGATAGATGCAAAGACAGATGACAGAGACTAAAGTTGAAGCAAACCCACATCCCTCTAAAGAGAAAGAGGATATCTCAGAATGAACTTCATAGCTTTTGTTATAGAATTTAGGAAATATGACATATTGGCCTATTCTAGAGTAGTACTTCTCAATTCTAATGTGCATATGATTCACACAGAGGCTTTTCAAAATATAGATTTTGATTCAGTACAGGTAGAGCCGGACCTGAGCCTCTGCATATCTAGCAAGTTTACATCAGCTTCCCTGTCCTTGATTAATGTGCATGGCAGGTACTCTAATTCAAAGCCCCACCAAATCATGTACACTGACAGAGAGAACTCCCCCAAAATAGCTGGGAACTGTAACCAAGGTGAAAAAATAAAGGAGAGAAAGAGGGCATATGAATGAATGCTGTGCCCTCATATATAGTGCTCCTTCCACTTGGAGAGTGAGTTTCTTCTGCTTAGTAATACATTGGTGAGCTGATTTATTTATCCCTGAAATTCCATTTTCCTTAATTGCTCGCAGTTACCCTTTCAAAAATCAAAGCCCATGGTTGTTACTACAACCACCGAGAAAAACTAAACCATAATACCCAGACTGTCCGATGCAACAAAGCTTGTCTGTACTGTCACGCCACATAGCCAAGTTAAGAAATATGCCCGCGAGCTAGGAGCACAAATTTGTGGGTGATTGTTTTGGTGGTTTGTCAGCTTTAGTCTATCTTTGTTGGTGAGCTTCCCTTAAAAATTTCAGTTCCTATTTGCCTCAGCCTGTGTTTCTTGTCAAACATTTCAACATCCCAAAGTCAGTAGGATCTTTATGAAAATGATCACAGACATACACAAGGTAGCATGCAAGCATAGCATCTATTTTTATTTGCAACTCTACATGCAACATCAATACAAACCATATGACTTACTGAAATTCACTGAACTTTCTCTTCTCCTTTTAATTTGCTATACATGTATGGAGATTTTATTAATGTTTATTGTTTATGCTACTCATGATGTTATTTTCTCTCCTGCTGCCATTGTTGGCATTTTCATTATTCTTTAAGTTCCCCATCTTGATCTACAGTAGGAACAAGTTGTTCCTAGACTGGGCTTTTATGCTCTGCTGTGTACAGGATGGGAGCGTAGAATTTTTAATGAAGTTTCTTTGTGTTTATTTTTATTGTATGCCAAATGATGAGGCTTTATTATAGCAATTCCTTTGCCTGCCTTAAATCCTGTCATCCTGCACAGCTCAGATGGTTGTTGGGCTATAAGACCTTCAACAATTGTCAAAAACTTGAAATTACGTAATTTGTTCCTTAAAATCACTGAGTCATTGCTAATCATTGAGCCTGTTTCTGGCTATTTGCCTTATTCATTCTGATGGAGCTCTTCATATATACATACTTTTAAGTATGCATTTCTGGGATTGTCCTAAACACACTGAAAACACTAGGAAAACATTACTTTGATTTACTTCAGTGACATTTACTTTCTTATTTAAGCATTTTCTTCTCTCTGCTTCAGAAAATTCATGGCTAGTATGTGAAGATACTGGGCTGCTTGTCATTCAGAACTTGGCTGAGTGTCTATAAACCTGTCACTTGAAAATTACAAATATTAGTTTTTATTATGTACTCATTATGATTTTCATTCTTTTTCATTAAGGAGATTTCTTAATTGAAATAACAACAGGCATGGAGTTTATTTCATCTGAAACTAGACATCTTACATTTGCCTATAGATATTTCCTTTATATTGTTCTTCATTTTGAATATTATTTCCATTAATTAGAATTCCTATTATATAATGCAAAAACTCTAGTCTTGGATTTTTATCTTTGGTTCCTTCACTCATTTTTATACCTAGCACTTAATTTCTTTCTGCTCCACTTTAGAAGCCAATTTAATGTTAAAACCAGCAATGGTCACTACCTCAGAAACCAATGTAATGACAGTACAGAGATGTAGTTTGAAAAGAGAACTTGATTACATGATCTCATATCTAGATGCTGATGCCATAAATGATCATAGAGCTTTGCTTGCTGTATCTCTTCAGAGAAGGGGATAATACAATAGAAGAATATCTTTGAGGGAAAAACTCTCTTTAAAGCAATGGTCTTGTGAGAACCTTCTCCTCTAAAGAGAAGAAATCTTTTCATCTTTTCAGTTAGAAGGAGAATCCATACAGCAACTTGAATTCCCCCCATGTACCAATATGTAGAAATATAATAAGTATGTCTAATAGCTATGGCTCCTAACGGAGGCCTCAGATAAAATAAAACTTGTTGGAAATTTTTAGTATTCCTCACTCTTCCTCTCCACTGGATTCTAAGTGTAGGAAAATTAAAAAACAGAGCCAAATAATAATAAAAATATCAGTAATTAATAGCATCAGGTAAATAGTCAATATGCAGAGCTCCCTGCAAACTTTTGGATGGCGGAACGCTCTTTAGTGTCCTATCTCTCACCCTACGCTGAATACATCCAGGAATCCAAGAATCAACCTCATTTTGTATACCCACGTGAAACAGAAAAATGTTAACCTGATGAAATAAACCCTAACTAGTGTGCCTTTTACAGGAAAACAGATATTGCAAGAATTCACAGTGATTGGCCTCAAGCAGGTCCCCTGGAAAACAACAGCTAAAACAGTAGAGAGTTAAAGTTAATACATCTTGTCAATGCATGAATATTGACCTTTCACTCGTAAACTCAACTGAGAAGAGAAAGATGGCCAAGAATATGTCAGTTTTTCAATAATTAGAAAACCATTACTTCTCCCTCAGTGTCGTAGGAAAATATAGGTAGGTCAAAATGTTGGAAAAATTTTCAATCTCTCTTTGCTAAGGAAGAGACAACAGTAGAGAAACAGAAGGAGTCAACCTCACCAACACTCTTTTTTTTTCTAAATCTGAGGTAGAATTAAATTTTCTTTCTTTATTGAACTGCCTCTCACAGCATTTCATTTGCAACTACATAATGCTCACCATGCACGGGACACTCCTCTAGGTGGGACAGATTTGGTGCAAATGAAACAGTTACTGTCTCCTCAGAGCTCACATGTTCAATCAATAATTTGCATGCCACCTTTTTAGTCTTCCAGAGTTCCAGAGCTTCATATTAGGAAAATCTAAAGGCCATGAAATTAGAAATGATCTAATAATACCTTCTCATTTAAAATACAAAGAAATCAGGTCATAAATCACTAGTGGAGTGTTTAATTGGTTTTTAATTGTTATTTATTCTGAATGTCTGACAACCTCAAGGGCATCAGTCTTTTACCTTTATTCTGTAGAATCCCCACAACAGTCCATGGCAGCTTACAATATATTAATTGTGCTGATGTAAGAGTGATGCAAACTAGCTTTCCAATCCAAATGAATGACTACTCGGGAGGTGTCATTGTTATTGGTTCTCTTGACACACTTTAAGAACTAGCAAGACTTTAAAGCTTAAATGAGATCTTTGAACTTTCAAAAGATAAGGGATATTATGAAATAAAGGAAGAGGAAAAAGATGAGTATCGATGAAATCAGGACCATAGATTTGGTGATGGAAAGATGGAAAAATTGTAATTTGTGTCTTCGATTTGTCAATACATGTGAAGGAGAATCACCTGAGAAATGAGGGGAATGGGGAGGATAGATACAAAATTGAGGTGAGTGGGAGAGAGTGTCTTTTCTAGGCAGAGTAAGATTACATTTGGAATAGACATTCACTGATTTTCATTACAGCCTGCAAGCCTCATTCATTTGAATTGCTGCATGAATTTTCTACCTCTTCCTTCAGGAATGGAGAAGCAGGTTCTTAGGTGCTTCTCACTAGGGTGGAGCTTTGCCAAGTGTGTAAGACAGGAGAAGAAAGAGAATACTGAAAGAATGACGTTGGAAGGAGAATGAGTAATACCTATGATGAAACATGGAATCCAGTCTGCCTGAGGACGCAAATGGAGACGAATGAAGGGGTGAGAAGGCAGCAGAAGAGAGTGAGCTACAAGATTCTCATGAAATCGGAACTGTGGGAGAAGGAGCATTGTGGAAACAGAGAATTAAGAGGACAAGATTGAGGCAAAGACCATATGTTTTACCTTGTTTGCACATCTATTGTTAAAGGCATAGTGCCAAGGATTCAGAAGATTCTTTTTTTTATAATGCCTTCACTTCAATTAATCAGTAAGAAAATGCATTTAGATAAAAAGGTTGATTGCTACGAATTATGAATCACATCTATGTTGTTATTATACACAGCAGATGAGACTAATTACTACTACTCTTGTTACTACTAAAACTAATAGTTTAACTCATGATAATGTGCTATTAGAGAATGCCAATAGTTTACAGGTATCTGGTTCCAAGATTCCCGACTCTCTCAATATATCATCACATATGACATGTAGACATTCACTAATAAACAAATGTTTACTAAGTGCCTAATCTGTGCCAGATACCAGATACATTGTTGGCACTAACATTCTCTCATTTATTCATAAGAAAACAGAAACCTAGAGAACTTAAAGTTTTGATTCAAAGTACACATTTTATGTGTTTTTTATGATGCTATGCCATAGCCACTGGAAGGCTACAACTGTTTCTCAGGATATTAATGGGATTTCTATAGCTTGTGTAATTCATAGATTCATGCATGTGATGGCTATGTGTTGTTGTGCCCCGTTTCCTTGAGTCCCCCGTGTGGAGCCGCAGTCACCAGCCTTAGTCGCGAGATGTAAGAGCAAAACAAGTCTTTATTGCTAGTTCAAACTAAGGTCCCAGTGGGCCGTCAAAACACAGGACTTGGTCTGAGACCCTGAACAAAGTTCCCTTTTTGCTTTTATACTGTAGCAAAAAACAGATAGGGGCTTTCCAAGGGGGGCAGTTTATTGTGACCTTAGCTGATTGGCTGAGGAGGGTTGCTGGGCTAGGTTTCTGTGGGAATGGGTGTGGCTTGAGTGGGAAACTCAAAATGGGGGAAACAAAACAAAAAGGAGGGACATAGTTATTCAAAATGGAAGACACAAAATGGAGGCAGGGGCCATGTAGGGGACACAGCTATTCAAGATGGTGGACACAAAATGGAGGCAGGGTCCCACAGTGTATTTTTTAAAAATATATTATTTGAGTATTCCTTTGTGTGCTTTATTTTTCACAGACAAATTAGCATTGAAGAGCTCTAAGTAAAATAGTAAAGTGGTCTTCTTCCTTGTTAATGAAACTTTAGCAACATGCAACTTTCTTGAAAGATGAGCCTGTAGTCCAAATGCAGAGGACTATATCCTGTTCACAGTCCCACTGCAGAGTTTTTCATAGACTCTATGCTGGAGGGAAAGGAATTAGACCCAAATAAATTCACTTGGATTGTAAAATTGCTAAGGGAGTGAAAATCTTGTCAAAATATGGTCAAAGGTAGCCTGGGCCAAAATGCTAGTATTCCTCAATAATGATGTATGTACTGGGACTCTGTTGCCACATTATTTTTAAAATGCCATTGGAGTGTTCCTTAATAAAAGACTATTTGAATAAAAAAATGTTATGTTCAGAACAGGGAACATGTTTGAGTTTTAAAATAATCAGGTAGAATCCTACATATTGGTATGTAGACCTCGGTATCAAGACATAAAATAACATGCATGGCATGATTAAATATGTGTGTGTGGGTACAAGTGTTAATAATGGAAGGCAAAGAGTGAAGGAGAAATCACTCTGTCAGTTACTTAGTCATTCTGTCTGCCAATCAATATTACTTTCCAAGTGCCTGGCATCACTGCTTAAAATGCATATATTGCTGTCAGTAAACAATTTAGACTAAAACATAAAGAAGTAAATACATAAAATATCCTTCCCAACCTGTTCCTGTGGAACATATTATGAATTTTACTTTAAACATGATTGAATTATATTGTATTGTATAAATCACATGACTGAAATGGTTCATAGGACCAAAATGTATACTTTAATCACACTGACAAGCCCTACTCACCACATTATATGCTTAACTTAAACAGACAGGGTGACAAAGAAGGTGGCTTGTGGCATAGAATAAAATTGTTGAACTTTTCTTTGTTTATCTGGATGGCAGTCTTAAGCAATTGAATCCAGAAATAATTCCAGCAACATTTCAGACAGTAATGTGTCTTAAGTCACATTCAGCTGATCTCAGAGAAATTTTGGTTTGCACATCTTATTTTCTCATGCTGAGCACAAATAATGTACGCTTTGCAGTAGAAAAGGGATGTAAAGAGAGATCCACCCAAATATCTGTTCTTTATCTCTTTTCCTTTTCAAAATATCAGCAGATAAGGAAATACTTTCCTTAGAAATCAATTCAACACTGCTTAGTAAAATGTGTTTAATATGTTATGCTTGTTGACCTAACTTTGATCTGCTATACTTCTCTGGTAACACAGACATGCCAAAGGTTTCACTTGGTCACTTACTGGAGAAATTAAGTATTGAGGTTTTGTGATCAACTGGAAAATTGATTTTCTAGGATGTAATTGTCTAGATGTGGGAGTGGGTTAGTGTGTTTCACAGGAAAATAGATGGAATCCTTTCAGAAAGTAGCATTTTAAGAAAATACATTTGTCTAGAACTCTGAAAGATGTAAATGCTTATCAAGGAAAGCCTTAAATTGTTGATGTGGAGGGATTTGATATTTACTGAGGAGTCCCACCCAGTAATAATTCCATTCTTCTCTTTGACTGATTCGGAGCATTGTATAGCAGTCAAGACATTATTTAATCTTAATTTACCATAAAAATTCTTGATTCTATTGATCAGAAAATGATAAGTGTAAAAGAGTAGAGGTTTATGATAAAGTATATTCACAAAATATAAAATGCTCAAAATATAAAATCTTTGAAATCAAACTAAGATTTGAATTAAAACTCTTATCATTACGTTAATGGTTGTATGACTTAATCCATATCATTTAATTAACTTCAGCTTCAATTCCCTCATCTGTAATATAAGAACTCTATAACATGGCATTAAATATATAATGTATTCAGAGGGAAGCCTGAAATACAGCAATAAAAACCACTCACACGTATGGACTGCTGATTTGTCCAGATGATTTCCTAAGGATTTTGTGTGTGTTATTTCTGGAGTAGGTATAACAGTGTAGATTTGCATTTTATAGATGAGGAAACTCAGGAACAGAGAGGTTAAATAATTTGACTAAGGTTACATAGCTGAGAAACAGAAAAACCAGATCTGACTTTATGCTGAATTACCTCCCTCCCTAATAATTCAACAGACAGTAACTATCATCATTGCCTTTGTTTAACTAAAGAATTATCTTCTTATGATTATTCCCAGAGTAATAGCATTAACAAGTCACTTCTGATTTCTTTCATCAGATGACACAACCCTAGGTATACATGGTCACCAAATAATGACTTATTTCTTTTTCCTGACATTGAATCCAAGACTCGGCAGTTTTTCATGAAATCTGCACAACACAGGGAGTATATAAAAAACCATGTAGATATTAATACTGCCTTTGGATACCTTGTTTTATAAATTCTTCAAGTTCACTGCCATCTTTTATTTATGGAATGCTAACATTTTCATATCTTTCAAAATGCCATTTTAATTAACGTTACTCACAATCCTTTCAACCAAAGAACTATTTTCCTCATTCAAGTGTTTAAACCCACAAAGACCACTAAGTAACTACCATAAGGCCTTCTTTCTTTCAAGTTCTGTAATTCCTCTTATCTCTCTTCCTTTCTCCAATTCCCATTATAAGTGAATCTAATTAATTTCATGCCATCCCTTTGATTCTTTCCCAAGTCTTTTCCAGTTATCATTATTGGTTGTATCCCAGACTGGACGCTGAACAATGAAAAAGAATGCCCTTGATGAAGAATCAGGGAATAATTTCAAGAAGCAAATTTGATTGAATTATTAAAACATAAAGGCTTCTCTAAAGTACAAATATCCTCATGTCCATCTGTCATCTCCTGCATACTGTTTCTTGCTTCAGAGTTTTGATATTCAAAGAATCTTTGTTTCCATATGTGTTTACTCACTATACATTAAGCAAATAGAGAATATATATACTGGGTATCTAGCAGTATCTTTGATCTGATGTCACAAAAACTAATGTAGTACTTGACCTTTAGGGACTTAAAATTTATTGGAAGAGAAAGAGAGATTATGTTTTGTTTGAAGATATATAAACATGTATTCCCTATGTCTAAGCCCCTTAGAGAGTTAATATAATTTGTTTTCTAATTGCAAATGCTAAATGCTAAAAAAAAAAAGTGGGGGATTAAATATCAACAAGAAAGGAAAGAAAACTTTTAGAGAAGTTCAGACTGAATCCATAAATGTTGTTTCTGACTTTCTCTTATTGGATAGTTTGTAGTAATATTACTATTCTGTTGATAATATATCTGTTATCCTACTAAATTTAATTTTATGGGTTTTAAAAAATATTTAATCCTTTTAATAAATTCTAGTTTACCAAATGCATACTCATTTTACATTATTTGCTCTTTTATGATAAATAGACTCATGACATAAACTTTGATAAAGTAACATTATATGAAAAGTGTAATCATTTGCTTTTCATTTTTCTGAATTATTTTCTTGGTGAAAAAGGCATTTCGATCTATATAAATTTGCCAAATAAAAGTTTTAGAAATTAAAATATCCATGTATTCTGCCAAAAAATAAATAATTTTACTTTTTAGTTCATTTCTCATTAAAAATAACATAAAAATCTAAATATAAATGTAAACCCATAATCCCACCATAAAAACTAACATGTTGACATATTTGCATTTTCCCATTCAGAAAATGTCCATGAATAAGTATAGATAATCTGCTTTTTATACAAGTGTGAACATACTCTAAAGACTTTTGTTAACCTGCTTTTTTTTATTAAATGGTATATAATTGATACATTTTCATTAATAATAGAATGTCAGTAATCTCAATAAAGGCTTTGCTATATAGAATTCCATAATATAGTCATGTAATTTATTTAAACAATCCTCAATTGAAAGGCAATTACTTTATATTCAGAGTTTTCCTGTGCATAAATAATGTTGTAAGGAACATGTTCCCAAGGGACAACTCCTAGCATTAGGATTGCTTTGAAATTACGTGTTTTCCAAAACTGTTCTTAAAGAGTTGTACCAATTAATAGTCCAACACACAAATAGTTTTTGTGTGTAACCGATTTATAAGTATACATGTATACATATACCCATATATGTATGTACTCAGTAAATACAATGCATATGAGTTTAAATGAAAATACTCATTGGAAAACCCTCCAGCTCAATGGTTAATGGGTAATATGTTTTTTTTCTTGACTAGTATAAAGTCTACATTGACAATTGAATAAAATACATCAGGTACATGAAGTTATGAAGACAAAATATGTGTTACTTTCAGAAGCCTGTGCTAGAACATTGATCTGAAATTTTAAAAATAAATGGAAGTGTATGAAATCCAATCCAAGAATTTCTTTTTCTGATCACATGGCATTCAATAACTCTATGATGTGTCCTTTAACAGCTCCAATTAAAAAAAATACATTTGTTTTCCTATAAAATAATGGAGATTAGTGCATTCATCATCATACATTTGCTATGTATTCTAAAGTATATATTCTATTTCAAATCCCTTTTAATCCATATACTTCATGCCATTTTATTCATGGCTACAAGAACATGTAGAAAGTAAGGGAGAAGCCCATTGTAAACAAAACAAATTCATTAAACTTCCTGCTTCAGTGTGAGTGCTGTTGTTAGGGCAACCAAACTTCTAAAAAATTCATGAAAGAAAAGGACATCACCTTAAGAGATGATGTAAGTAGTCATAGCAACTACTATTTTAAAACCAAATGCTGGTGCCCAGTATTTCCTTTCTTCCTCCTGATTTAAGATTTGTAAAATATTGCTGCCTTCTTTCCACACGTTTTATTTTTGTATCATACAATATAAATTTCAGATGTGCCAAGCTGTCTCCAGGAGTTTTTCTGGCAGTAAACATCAACAAACATGAGGATGGTATTGATTGCATTATTTTTTCACAGACTTTGTAACCATTATGTTTAATATCTGCTGGAAACAGAAAATGTGCTTTGGAAATATCAGCAACAACAATAGAAATCATAAAATATCTTTGAGAAGCTCAAGAATTTTAGTAGTTAGATTCTTTTTTTTTTTTTTTTGTAAAGCCAGATTTCTCTCTAATAATACCAATTCAGCATTTGTTTTTCTGAGGGGGTTGTTCAATTTTTTTTCCCTTTGCTTTTCCTTTTCATTTTTTTTCCTCTAGTTCACTTGAAGTGAAATATTTTGGCTCTCTGGGGTTTTTATTCTTAATCCTAAAACAATAGCTATCTGCTAGTTACACACAGTACTCTGCCTAGGGGGAGACCAATCGCATTCCACACCCTGATCCATTAAAAACCCCTTTGATAATGAAATCGAGGACTAAAAGTTTCAACAATCTAAAGTGAAAATTTTCCTGAGAGTTAAAAAGGAAAAAGTTAATGTATACTTTGTAATTTCTCTCTCTCTCACATGACTTTTGTATCTTCTTTAGATTCCATTTCACTGGTTTTATCTGTGGAGAGCCTATTCCTTATAATCTTGGGTCCCCCTCTTCCCTGGTAGGATTATGAGGAAAAAAGTACATTCTAGGAGAAGGAAGAAATAGAGCCACTAAATTAGTGTAACCATTCTAGGTGTGAGGGAGAAGGGCTTTCCCATGCTTCTCTTTCCCACGATGAGTCTCTCTACACTACAATGTACGTGTCCGAGTGGGTAACAGAGTTCCCCTTTCATTCAGGTGCTGATTCCTTTTCTTCCATAACTCCCCCATTTTTTGCAGGACAGTGTAATTTAAGTATTGAAAGGGGAAGTGTAGAAATAGACATTTAAATGGGCCTCTGCAAAGTCTTAGGATATAGATCAGGCATCACTTTCAACAGAAGCTTCCTGGGTGATGATGCCAAAGGACAAGCAGTGTGCAGTGCTCACTTACATCTATTGTTTATCTTTGCTTTTCTTTTTGTTTTGAATCTTTTCTTATTTCTGAGTCTAAGTGTTTCAAAGTTCATATTTCCGCTCTCAAAATTTCTGTGTCTAGGGAGGAATTCAAGAGCCTATGAGAAATATGCTCATTCTTCAAAAGGTAAAGGACATGCCTCCATCTGACTGGGAGAACAGTCACTGACAAATGATAAAGGAAAAGGAACAAATGTAATAATTCAAAATGTTATCTGCATATATTTGCTGAGATGAGAGAAATCAAGATGACTTTTATCTACAGGGGCAAATGGAATCCTTACAGCTGTGTTAGTCTAGCTCAATTCACTGACACAGGAAACCATCAAGAGTATTTTCTTAAACTGTTTCTCAGGATATTGATGATATTTTCAAGTAAACTTAAAATTTTAAAAAAGCATATTGTCCTATAAGCCAACATTTGAGAAATACAAGGTGACACGAAGTTTAACATGTTCTAGTACCTAAGAACAGTTAAACCTTTAATGTAAATTTCCATTTATATTGCAAATTCATTTAATAGAATTTTCCAAATGTTTTTTCCAAAGAACTCTATGTTCAGAGTTCATGCCTCTACCCCAGTCACCACTTACTCCATGCTTATGTTGAAAAAAAAATTATATATTAAATGGAGAGAAAATAGCAGTTGTCATTTTGAGATATGTTGCTATGGACAGTTTCCAGAACTTTTCCCTCTGCATTTGTACTCAAAATCTTCTGGTTAAGAGTATAAAAATGTGGAATCCTTGTCCTCTCTTAATTACTCTATCTACCCTACCAACATTACTTAACAGTTATATGGTTAAAAAAGAAGGTTAAATATTAGAAAATAAATTGCAACATTGAATAATTTTAATGGTGCATAAGCTGAAAAGGTTAAATTATGTAAAAAGATGTATGATTTTAATTTTTATCTTACTAGTATAAGCCAAATCTATAGGATCATATGTAATAAACACAAACTAAACTATGCAAAATATTTCAGTCTCATTCTCCACACCTTTCAAGCAGTGATTTTACTGTTTAATAGGTAAATATTTTTCATTTTTATTCATTCCTGTAAAATGGGTATATGTTTGTTTATATATATAAAATTCATAATTAAGAAATGCTGAATTTCTCTCCCATATGAAAAGGATTGTCATAAGATGTGATACTCATGAGTCTTTGGTATTATGAGCCTTTCTAATTTTGCTACTACAATAGAAATTAAATGATATAATTTCCCTTAATTCCATATCTCTGATTACAAATGATTTGGTTCATCTCTTAACATACTAGATAGCTTTTTGTATTTCTTCTTTTGTAAATGGCCTGATTATAACCTTTTCTATTTTTTCATTGAAACTGATGTGTTTTTACATTTTATCTTCAGGAATAAATTGATTCAGATATTAATCCTTCCTTGGTTTCAAACATTACAGATGTCTTTTTATTCTGTAATCTACCTGTTTGTGGACAATGTCCTTCATTTAGCAAAAATGCTTAATCATATGAAATGGAATTTAACTATTCTTTGCTTTTTGGTTTTTGTATGTGAATTTTTCTAATTTCCAGCCCCAAGTCACAAAGATATTCTGTAACATTTCTTCTATTAACTATATTAATTATTTTTCACAATTTTGTGACTTATTCTAGATTTACTTTTGTGTGAGATATTATATAATGATTAAAATGTAATATTTTTTCAGTATTGGCCCTGAGATTCTTTAGAAATATTTTCCAAGCACACTTTTCTGTTCATTTCCAGGCTTGAGATAGTGCAGAATATTTGACACCCAAAGATTATTTTTTAACATCTTCTTCTTCCATATAACAAATTTTCATTAAGAAATATGCTAATAAGTAATAATTATTTTCTTGATTCACTCATTGAATAACAATTTGAAAGGTATAAATCTCAAATATATTAAAATTTAGTGAAATATTTCATACAGGAACTACAATTTGAGTTATCAAAAAAAAATACCACACCTTACACTTTGTACCCTTTTTCTCTGAGCTAAAATTCAAAAACAAATAAAAACCTCAGGTGGCCACACAGAATGAGAGATTGCAGTAAATGAAGTTCTATTTCTTCATCATTACATTTATCATGCTATCACTATTTGTTTTGAAGCTGTTGTTTAAACACAGAAATATGGAGTAGTGCAGGAACTGGAGACAAGAATGGCACCCAAAATAACTACGAAGGATTCTTAACTGTTACTGAGTCTTTAAATAAATGTGGGTAACTGAATCAACTGTATAACCGGAGGTTCTCTGAATTAACTTGCATGAGTCATGTAATGTTAATTAAAAAGTAATAACAGATAGGCCAATTTGACATTTACAAATATATTATTAAAAAGCACAATAACCATAGCAATTGTTTAGAATGCAACCCAAGAAAACATTTTTTAGGAGATACATTTTACCACTAATATTTAGAATCACTGGTACACAGTGATGGAATATGGCAGGACAACATTAGAGAGTCTGATTATAGTTTTTGAATACTGTATAGACAATGCACCTTCATGTTGCCACTACTTACTACAACCTCTCCCAGCCTTTGGCAGATCAGCGCTTTGAGGTCAGAATCTGAGGCTCCAGTTCCAGGCGAAATCACCCTATGTTTCTATCCAAACTTAAATGTGTGTCAATTGTGGACGTTTTTGATCAACCACGATGTCTGTGACTCCAATAAGAACCACCCTGCTTCAGGGAGTCATGACATCAGGTGGTCTATACAGGTGGGAGGAAGCAGGGAAAGCAGACCCCTCCGTTCGTCCCATCTGGGCAATTGCAATATGCACCCAAAATAGGAGTGTCCCTCTCCTTGGTGATAATACTACAGGCCATTCCTGCTGCCAGATAAACTGAAGTGTCTCCTGGCCCTTTGGTGGGACTTGACAAGTTAAAAAGACACAGCACATCTGGGTTTCCTGGGCATGAACAGGCAAAGGGACCAGAACCCTGTCTAATGGAATGATTAAAAGCTTAAAATGCTGTTTAATTCAATCAATTAAAAGCACAAACAGCATGGGTTTGATTGAATCAGTTTAAAGAATTACACAACAGTCAATGTGCTCATCAGCAGGAGTGATAAATTCACGTATCACCTACACACAGCTTGAAATCTGTATCCTTCGGTTAGATGTAACAAAAACATTTTACCTCATCACAGAAAGGTGACTTCTTTTGCAAAAGGAAAGAGTGGTGCTACATTAGAAAGATATGCAATTAGCTGCCACTAATACACCTGGTATCCAGTTTGAAGTATTTAACAAATATCATATATCGGTTATGAATAATTTTGTCTTCTATATTCCTTCATGTTTGACCACAAGCATGACTATGTATTTTGACTCCTCTTTATTAAAAAAAAAGAGAATATTTCAATACCAAGATGTAGTTTTAAAATACAATGATGTGAAATGATAAGTGTACCAAATGCAATGATGGCTTAAGATAGTCATGAAACTATATAGGTAATTGTGTGTCCACTGACTGCGGCAAGAAGTTTCTAAAATGGGTATTAATATTTATAGCTGCAGCCACATAAAACTAATAGAGACACTACTATACTTTATCTTGCTGATAAAGTTAATAAATACCTCCAAAATTCTAATGTACTCTGTTTTTAAAATTCCTGGTGTCTGATTCATAGAATTGTTTTGAGGGGAAGAGATTTTCCTATACAATTTCAACCATTGTATTTGAGCTAAGAAAAGTCACACATTTGAAGGGAAAAGAGGGCAAACTGGCCTGGACACATTTTTAAGTAAAAAGTAGAATAAATAATGTTACCCTGAGTGTTTCCATTTCACCAAAAAAAAGTTTTTTATACATTGAGATTTCTAAATTTTTCAACAATTTGTGTTGAAAAAGCTTTATAATTTAGGTTCAAGTAATATTAGATTCTTTTCTTCCTCAGTCACCCAAAGTGACACTATCCCAGTGTCAGCTTTCTATTTATTCAGAATGTACAGGGACTGTAATCTCATGGGCAGGATTGCTGCAAGAAGAGCCTGGCCTAGAGTCAGTGCTTGGCAAATGTCAGAATTAGTATCTTTCAAATTTTACATTTATTTTTCAGACTTTATAATTATAATTAGATTTATTAATTTACAATTGATTATTGCAAGCGCACAAACATTTATTCCAAACCTCTAGAAGCCATATATGTATTTATTCCAAATTCCTGAAGATTTTGAATTTTAGAAATTTTAAGATTTTAGAAAGGTAATATAATGATATATATATGTACACACAAACATACATACATATATATATACACACAGTATATATAGATGATGGATATAAATAGATGATATAGGTATAGATATAGATAGAAAAACAGACATATATAGAACCAAACACCTGCTAATGCAGAGTTAGGGAGAGTAACATCTTGTGATCAAACATATTGATGCTTCTGTAACATATGCTGTTTGTGCCAGAAAGGAGTGTCATATTTTAAAACATTGATGCTAGGTTAATGTGCTCATGGCTCATGGCTCATTTAAGTCAGTAGCACTTTACCCACATTGATCTGGATCAGAGACCACAATACAACTTTTAGTATTCTATTTTAAATACTCTCTAATTTCAACATATAAATTTTGTGTTTGACAAACTAAACAGTTGTTGATCTGACTAAATTCTACCACCTGTGGAAATTCCTCTTATTTTCAAACAACAACCCATTTGGTATTACGATATTTTAAGATATGTTCCACAAAATAACACACCATTCAATCTCAAAGAGGTAATAAAAAGTAACAGACATAATGAAGATAAAAACACATCAAGAGTTGAACATTTAGGGAGAGGATCAAGAAGGCAGAGAGGGGGGAGATGCTTACTTCTTTCTACAACACACCAAAACTCTAACTACACATAAAGCCACTTTCCCTGAGAATGACCCAAAAACTAGCAGAACAGATCTTACACAATTAAATATATAAAGAAAAAGCCACATCAAGATGGATAGGAGGGGCAGAGATGAAGTGCAGTCAGAACCCACACTACAGGAGCAGGGAGGGATATCAGGGGCTGGTAGGGCTATGACAAACATGGAAGTACTCCCTAAAGAGTGAGGGGGTTCCAGCCCTGTGTTGGGCACACCTGCCCTGAAGACCTGCACAAAGAAGATGAGTCACCATAATGTCTGGCTTTGAAAATCAGCAAGATTTAACTCTGGGAGAGCCAGATGATTATAGGAAACCAAAACTATGCTCTTAAGGGACCTATGCACAAACCCACTTGTTCCAAGACCAAGGACAGAGTCAGCAGTATGAAGAGCATATAGGCAATATATAAAGGTTTACTGATGAATCTCAGTGTGTATGCTGGTGGCAGGGATCTGCATGAACTTTCACCAGGAAGGTAAGCCCTGATGGGCTCCAGTTTTCTTATTCTCTTTCTACTTAATAGTCCCAGGACTGGCAGGTATGATTTCTAACACTCTCCATCTACCTTCCTAGCACTGCAGCACCACCTTATCACCCTCTTTGGTCCCTGACCTGTCCAAATTGCCTGTCACAGCAGCCGCCCTTCTAAAGTGGCTCCCACCCTGCCAAACTCTGTCCCTGTAGACAGCCTCTGCAGGGACACCAACCCTCCCAAAGGGGCTCCCACACTCCACAAGCAGCAAGGGTCCAATGCCCTTCACAAAGCAGCTGCTGTAATGGGAAGACAGCTGGGTCACCACTGCTCATTAAGATAGTACCTCACTGGGTGAGCCCAACACACCAGTGTGCCCACAGAAGCCAAGGCAGGGCCTCTTCACCAACTGCACCAGTGACCAGCTCCACCCACCAGCACACCCACAGCAGTTGTGGCCAACCACACAGGGAGCACATGCGCCTAAATGGGGTTACCCAGGAGCTCTTGCTCCTGGAGACCAAGAGGAATTTCACTTCTGGGACACATAGGACACTTTCTACAATGGCCACTCCTTAAAGAATGGAAGACATAGCTGATCTACTTAATACATGCAAACAAACATCAAGAGTCAGGAATAATGAAAAGGCATATGTTACAAATAAAACAAGTTAAAACCATAGAAAAAGAACTAAAGAATAGAGAGATGAGCAACTACCTGATAAGAGAACAAAGCAATGGCTACAAAGATGCTCAATGAACTCAGTAGAAGAATGGATGAACACATGAGAACTACAAAATATAAAAAGATACAAAATATAAAAAAGAACCAATCAGTGCTAAATAATACAGTAAATGAAATAAAAAATATACTAAAAGAAATTAAGAGCATATTGGAAGCACCAGAAGAATATAACAGTAATCTGGAAAACAGGGTAGTGAAAATCAACAAAGCTGAAAAAGAAGAAAATATATATATATATATTTTAAAAATATAGTTTAAGGGACATCTAAGACAATGTCAGGCCAAGTAATATTTGCATTATAGGGGTTCAAAACAAGAGAGAATGAAGTGGGGCAGAAAAGTTACTTGAAGAAGTAATAGATGAAAACTTCCCTAAGCTGGGAAAGAAACAGATATCCAGTCCTGAAAACACATCCCCAATCATCGTGAACCAAAAGAGGTCCACACCAAGACATGTAATAATTAAAATGTTAATAATTAAAGGTAGAGAGAAAATCTTAAAAGCAGTAAGAGAAAAGCAAATCGTTAAATACAAGGGAATGACCATAAGACAATCATCTTAGTTTTTCAGCAGCAATTTTGCAGGCCAGAAGAGATTGGCATGATATATTCAAAGAGAGTAAAGAAATAAACCTACAACCAAGAATATTCTACACAGCAAGTTATCCAGAACTGAAGGAAGAAAATTGAAGACAGCACAAATAAATGAAAAGATATATCATGCTCATGGGTTGGAAGAATTAATATTGTTAAAATTCCCATACTACCCAGAGCAACCTAGAAATTCAATGCAATCCTTATCAAAATACCAATGGCATTTTTCACAGAACTAGAACAAATAATACTAAAATTTGTGTGGTACTAGAAAAGACCCCAAATAGACAAAGCAATCTTGAAAAAGAACAAAACTGGCAGTAACACCCTCCCTGATTTCAAAGTACACTACACAAAATTATTGTAATCAAAACAGTACAGTATTGACATGAAAATAGAGACACACATCAATAGATAAGAATAGACACCCCAGAAATAAACCCCAACTTAACCATAGCCAATTAATCTATGGCAGTTGAGGAAAAATAAACAATTAAGAAAGACAGACTCTTCCATAAATGATGCTGGGAAAACTAGACAGCTATTGCAAAAGAATGAAACTGGATTTGCTTATGCCCTTATGCCATACACAAAAATACTCAAATGGATTAAATCTAAATGTAAGACAGAAAACCATAAAAATCCTAAAAGAAAACAAAGACAGTAAATTCTAGGATATTGGTCTAAATAATCTGCCCTCAGGGAAGGGCAACA
This sequence comes from Manis pentadactyla, assembly GCF_030020395.1. Taxonomy (NCBI): domain Eukaryota; kingdom Metazoa; phylum Chordata; class Mammalia; order Pholidota; family Manidae; genus Manis; species Manis pentadactyla. The sequence goes on from NC_080023.1 coordinate 24,981,786, forward strand.
AAAGCTAAATGAATAAATGAGCTCCATCAAACTAAGGAGTTTCTGCACAATAAAGGATATCACCAAAAAAATGAAAAGGCAGCATGCCTAATGGGAGAAGATATTAGCAAATGACATATCATCTGATAAGCAATTAATATCCAAATACGAAATAACTAATACAACTCAACACCAAAATAAACAAACCAAAAACATCCTATTATAGAATTGGCAGAGGATCTGAATACACATTTTTAAAGAAGACATACAGATGGCCAGCAGATATATGAAAAGATGCTCAACATCACTAACCATGAGGGAAATGAAAATCAAAACCAGACTGAGATATCACTTCACACCTGTCGGAATGACTTGTTCCAAAAAGACAAGAAATAACAAGTGCTGGCTTGGATGCAGAGAAAAGAGAACTCTCCTATGTTGTTTGTCGGGATGCAATTTGAAACAGCCACTATGGAAAACAGTATGGAGAAATGAAACTACCATACAATGAATTCCATTCTGGGTATTTACACACAAAAATGAAAATACTAATTTGAAAAGATTTATGCAGCTGTATGTTCACTGAAGCATTATTTATAGCACCCAAGATCTGAAAGCCACCCAAGAGTCCAGTTGGAAACATAATAAGGTAATATTGTTAATATTGTCCAAAGGTAAGTTCATCTTCCTTAGTAGAAGTGCCTCTGTGTTATTTTTTGAAGAGTGTAACAAAAAGTTCCTCAAAATATAAATACAGTATATAGTGGAGAACTTAATGTTAAAATTTCCTAAGGATTGCTAGTTGGAATTATAGAAAAGTGGTCACAATTCATGAATGTTTGTGAGCCTAGAAAAATCAGTAGGGATCAGGAGCTCTTTCTGATCAAGCTCACATAAACATTCCCCTAGTTTTGCTATAATTGCTAACTACTAAAAAGACAATTTATGAATACAACTACACCAGCCCTAAGAGCACATGATACAGCACTGATATATTTAATGAATATTTACTCATTTTTTTAAAGAATTGTTCATTAAACACACGCAATGCACTGTACTATTCCAAAAACGAGATTTGGCACTGAAACACAATGAAATCTTTGGTATTATATTCAGTGGCAGATGATGGTATGAAAAGCAAAAACATATTTTTAGAGAATTTATTATATGTACTGTATTATTAGCTATTTTGAACTGTTCATGAGTTTATAAAACTCACTCTACAAAAAATTAAGCCTCTTAAATACAAATCCCTTTACACAAGACCTTATATAGATTTAACATTCAGTAGCTTTTTCTGGCTAAAAATAGTTATACTATATAGTAGTTTGACTTAATACACACACACAAAAGTAATTATGAAAGTAACTATAAAAGACTATGCCATTGCATATTTCTTCTCCTTCTCTTAACTGATTTAAAAATAATTATCCAGAAACAATATGTATATAATTGTACATTGAATCTATAAGAATTAGAAATGTATCATGAACATATCTCCATGAACAAGGGAAACAAAAGCAAAAATGAGCAAGTGGGACTATATCAAACTAAAAAGCTTCTGTACAGCAAAGGACACCATCAGTAGAACAAAAAGACACCCTACAGTATGGGAGAATATATTCATAAATGACATATCCGATAAGGGGTTGACATCCAAAATATACAGAGTTCATGCACCTCAACAAACAAAAAGCAAATAATCCAATTAAAAAATGGGCAGAGGAACTGAACAGACAGTTCTCCAAAAAAGAAATACAGATGGCCAACAGGCACATGAAAAGATGCTCCACATCACTAATCATCAAAGAAATGCAAATTAAAAGCACAAAGAGATATCACCTCACACCAGTTAGGATGGCCAACATCCAAAAGACAAACAACAACAAATGTTGGGGGGGATGTGGAGAAAGGGGAACCCTCCTATGCTGCTGATGGGAATGTAAATTAGTTCAACCATTGTGGAAAGCAGTATGGAGGTTCCTCAAAAAACTGAAAATAGAAATACCATTTGACCCCAGGAATTCCACTCCTAGGAATTTACTCTAGGAATGTAGGAGCCCAGTTTACAAAAGACATATGCACCCCTATGTTTATCACAGCACTATTTACAATAGCCAAGAAATGGAAGGAACCTAAATGTCCATCAGTAGATGAATGGATAAAGAAGATGTGGTACATATACACAATGGAATATTATTTAGCCATAAGAAGAAAACAAGTCCTACCATTTGTAACAACATGGATGGAGCTAGAGGGTATTATGCTCAGTGAAATAAGCCAGGCAGAGAGAGAGACAAGTACCAAATGATTTCACTCATCTATGGAGTATAAGTGAAAAGAAAAAATTGAAGGAACCAAACAGCAGCAGACTCACAGAACCCAAGTATGAACTAACAGTTACTAAAGTGAAAGGGACTGGGAAGGGTGGGTAGGAAAGGAGGGATAAAGGGAATAAGGGGCATTGTGATTAGCACACATAATGTAGGGGGTGGCTACGGGGAAGGCAGTGTAGCACAGAGAAGACAAGTAGTGACTATAGCATCTTACTGATGGACTGTGAATGTAATGAGGTATGTGGTGGGGACTTGATAATGGGGGGAATCTAGTAACCAGAGTGTTGCTCATGTAATTGTATAGTAATGATACAAAAATTTTTAATAAATTAGAAATCGATTTGACAATAACAAAACAAGGGAGCCAGGTTGAGCAAAGCTTTATGGGATTTTAAAAAGTGACACCAGATGATAACTCAAATTATAGGAGTAAATAAGAACCTGTAAATAAAGTAAATTAAAGACTTAACTATAAATAAACACTTGGCCCTATTTATACTCCCATATGTTTAAAAGATGTAACATTAAAGTTCTAATTATAATGCTTTATTTTGGGGTTTGTAAAATAGATAAATCCAATAGGTATAATAATATACACAAAAACAGGAGGAAGGAATATAACTATACAGAAGTTGTATTTCTAAATTTCCCTGAAATTATTAGTACCTGTCTGAAGTAGTTTCTAATAAGTCAGCATGAACACTGTAAATTCTAGAATAACCAATAAGAACTCAAAAATATAGTGAAAATATTTAAAAACTAAAATGTTGTATTAGAAAAGATTTACTTAAAGCAAAAGACAACACTAAAGGAGGAAAGACAGGGAAAAATAACAAATGATAGGCATAAATCTAACCAAATCACAGTGACATTAGATGTGAATGAATTAAATAAATTAATCAAAAGGCAGAGATTATTAGACTGGACACAACTATATGCTACATGCAGAAAACACACTTTTCTTCAAAGATTCAAATAATTTTGGGATGGTGAAAAGATGGCAAAGTAGGATGACAAGGTGAACACTTCCTCCCACATACACACCAAAGATACAACAGCAAATACTACAAACCCTGAAAATGACCTGAAGACTGTGGAACAGCCACTCTAACCTGGTGAAAAAGAGAGGACCACATTGAGAAGGTAAAGGGGAAGAGCCATGATATATCAGGGCCCAAGCTCTTCCCCATCTCAGCTCACAAGCAAGACGGAGAAGAATGGAGTGGGAGGGGATAAACACTCAGGAATCTGTCACACCTGGCCCTGGAGACGATCCCTGGAAAGATGAGTTCACATTGCATTGGGATTTGGTGATTAATGGGGCTGGATACTAGCGAGAGTTGGAACACTCTGGGGGCCCAAGACTCCTGTCTCTTCTGGAGGACAGGCACAGTTTGTTGGTCCTACTAAGACCCAACACAGAGGTGACAGTTAGAAAGTTTTACCCGCAGCAGAAGTGTGCCAGGGGGTGGGGTGGGGATTTGGAGGGAGTTTTCTCTGGAGCAGAAAGCAAAGAGATGACATTCTCCAGGGCCTCCCTCAGCCTAACTGAGGGGCGCTTGTGGGAGACAACTCCAGAACACTCCATCTTCCTCAATGGCTGGTCAACCCCATAGAGGCACTTGCACACATATCCACTTCACCTGGCATACCAGCTCAGCAATGGTATGATTTTGCCGACTGGTAGACAGAGGACTGATGATGCTTTCCTGGTTCTCCAGGTCTCCCTCAGTGCCACTGGCCAGAAACTTGCAGGAGCCATCTCTAAAATCCTCACCTGCCACCCTGGCTAAACCCCAGAACCCCACAGTGTGACCACCCAACCTGGCATGAACATCCCAGCAGTGGTCCACCATTGCCGACCAGGAGGCAAGGGCAGCCCCACACACAACAAATTCCAGCAGACACACTGCAGATAACACAGAGGGCAAACAGGGGCTAGCTGTTGGGATCAACCATTCCTGGCAGACAGGCAGAAAAGCAGGCCATGCCCACAGCCCACCAACAGCAATTGTATCTGCAAAAGAGACCAAGGCTCTAGTGAGCAGAGGGTCTTGAGCTCCTGGAGCTCAAGATTCCCAGTTCATAAAGCCATTACTTTCAACACCAGGAGGCATAGCTGATCTACATAATACAAAGGAAGAAACACAGAAACACAGACAAAATGAGGAGGCAGAGGAATATGTTTCAGACAAAAGAACAAGATAAAACACCATAAAAAGAGCTAAATGAAACAGAGATTAGCAATCTTCCTGGTAAAGAAGTCAATGTAACAGTCATAAAGTTGCTCATTGAAATGGGGAAATCAATAGAGGAGCTGAAGGAGAATTTCAACAAAGAGAAAGATTATAAGCAAAAAAGCCATAGAGAGCTGAAGAATATAATAACTAAAATGAAAAATACAATAGAGAGAATGAACAGAAGACTGCAGAAAGCCAAGGAATGAAACAGTGTGATGGGAGATGGGAACTGCATAGTAACCAAGCTGGGAAACAGAGAGAAGTTTTCCAGGTAATCACAGGTTAAAGAAATCGCCACCACTAAAATGGCCTTACAAGACATGTTAAAGGGACTTCTTTAGATGGAAATGTTTTCAAGTTTAAACATTTTTATTCAGTGAAAACAAACCTACAGTAAAGGTAGCAGACCAGTTATTTACAAAGCAAGTATGAAGTTCAAAAAAGAAAGAGTAGTAAAATCAACTGTACACAAAATTAGTCAAGGGATACAAAAAATAAGCAGATTATGACACCTTATATATAAAGTGTGGAGAAGGAAGGAGAATAAAAAAGTAGTACTTTTAGAATATGTTAGAAATTGAGCAGCTATTAACTTAATATACTCCATTATATATTTAGGAAACTATTTATGAACCTTATGGTAACACAAACCTAAAGTCTATAATAGACACAAAATTTAAAAAGAGGAATCCAAGCATAACATTAAAGAAAACCATCAAATAATGGGAGCATAAGAAGGAAGTAAGGAACAGAGAGGAACTACAAAAACAATAAGAAAACAATTAATAAAATGACAATATATGCCTATCAAAAATTACCTTAAATGTAAATGGAATAAGTGCACTGATCAAAGTCATAGGGTGGCAAAATGGATAAAGAAGCAAGACCCACCTATATGCTATCTACAAGAGACTAATTTCAGACCTAACTACATACACAGACAGTAAGTGAAAGAATGGATAAAAATATTTCATGCAAATAAAAGGAAGAATAAAACAAGAGTTAATATACTTTTATCAGCAAAATAGATTTCAAAACAAAGAAAATAACAATAGACAAGAAAGACATTACATAATAATAAAAGGATCAGTCCAAGCAGTGGCTATAACAATTATAAATATCTAAGCACCCAAAATAGGAACATCTAAATATATAAAACAAACACTAACAGAACTAAAGGGGGGAATAGACAGCAACACAATCACATTAAGGGGTTTTAACACCCTACTTACCTCAATGGATAGAACATCCAGACAGAAAGTAAATAAATAAATATTGGTATTGAATGACACACTAGACCAGATGGACTTACGGATATCTACAGAACTTTCTACCCAAAAGCAGCAGGATACATATTTTTCTCAAGTGCACATTGAACATGCTCCAGAATATATCACATATTAAGACACAAAAAGAACCCAAATCAATTTTTAAAAATTGACATTGTATTAAGCATCCTTTCAGACAACAATGCTAAGAAATGAGAAATCAATTACATGAAGAAAACAACAACTAAAAAAACACATGGAGACTAAGCAACAGGCTTCTAATAGTCAATGGATCAATGAACAAATCAAAGATGAAATCACACAATACATGCAGACAAATGAAAACAAAAAAACACAACAGTTCATAAACTGTGGGATGCCACAAAAGCAGTTCTAAGAGAGAAGTACACAGCAGTACAGGCCTACCTCAAGAAACAAGAACAATCCCAAATAAGCAATCTAGCCTCACAACTGGAGGAACTAGAAAAGAACAAAGCCCAAAGTTGTTAGAAGGAGGGCTATAATAAAGATCAAAGCAGAAATAAATAAAATAGAGAATAAAACAATAAAAATCAATGAAACCAAGAGCTGGATCTTTGAGAAAATAAAAGACAAATCCCTAGCCTTGACTTATCATGAGAAAAAAAGGAGGATACAAATATAAACAATCAGAAATGAAAATGGAGAATTTACAGTTAGCATCATGGAAATTCAGATTATGAGAGAATACTATTAAAAGATATATGCCAATAAAGTGGACAACATAGAAGAAATGGATAAATTTCTAGACCCATACAATCTTCCAAGACTGACCCAGAAAGAAACAGAAAATCTGAACAGACTGATTACCAGTAGCAAAATTGCACCGTTAATCAAAAAACTCTCAACAAACAAATGTGCATGACTAAATATTTAAAGAAGAGTGACTACCCTTCCTTCTTGGAATATTCTAAAAAAAATAAAAAATAAAAGAGGAAATGCTTCCAAACTCATTCTAGGAAGCCAGCAACACTCTATACCAAAACCAGACAGATACAATACAAAAAAAACACATTACAGAACAATATACCTAATGAATATAGACGCAAAAATCCTTAACAAAAGATTAGCAAACTGAATTCATACATACATCAAAGGATCATCCACTATGACCAAGTGGAATTTATTCCAGGGATATAAGGATGGTACGATATTTGTAAATAAATCAATGTGATATACCACATTATCAAAAGAAAGAATAAAAGCCAAACAATCATCTTGATAGATGCTGAAAAAGCATTTGACAAAATTCAACATCCATTCATGATAAAATATTTCAGCAAATGGGTAAGGGGGAGCATATGTCAAAATAATGAAGGTCATATATGGCAAATACACAACTAACATACTCAATGTTAAAAAGTTGAAAGCTTTTCCTCTAAGATGTGGAACAAAACAAGGATGCTCACATTCACTACTTTTATTCAACTCAAAATTGGAAGTATTAGTCACAGCAACCAGACAAGGAAAAAAAGATAAAATGTATTCACATTGGTAAGGAAAAAGCAAAACTGTCACTATTTGCAGGTAACATAATACTATACATAGAAAACTATTAAAACTCCATCAAAAACCTATTAGAACTAGGAACTGGATTCAGCAAAGTTGCAGGATACAAGATAAATATACAGAAATCCACGTATACTAACAATGAACTAGTAAGAAGAGAAATCAAGAAAACAATTCCATTTACAACTTCATCAAAAGGAATACCTAGGAACAAACCTAACCAAGGGGGTAAAAAACCTATACTCTGAAAACTACAAGACACTTATGAGAGAAATAAAGAAGACACAAGTAAATGGATATCTATCCCATGCTCATAGATAAAAAGAATTTTAATATTTTCAAAATGGCCATCCTACCCAAAGCAATTTATAGATTCAATGCAATCCCTATCAAAATACCAATGGCATTTTTCAGTAAACTAGAGAACATAATCCTAAAATGTATATGGAACCAAAAAGACCCTGAAGAGCCAAAGCAAACTTGAAGAAAAAAAAATCCTGGGATATCACATTCCCTGATTTCCAGATATACTATAAAGCTACAGTAATCAGAAAAGTATGTTACTGGCACAAGAACAGACACACAGATCAATGGAACAGAATAAGAGCCCAAAATAAATCCACATATATTTGGTCAATGAATATATGATAAAGGAGGCAAGAATATATAATGGGAAAAAGACAGTCTCTTCAATAAATCATGTTGGGAAAACTGGAGAGCTACATGTAAGAAAATGAAACTGGATTATTCCCTAATACCATACACAAAAGTAAACTTGAGATGGGATAAAGACCTAACAATAATACATGAAACCATAAAAACTCTTAGAAGAAAAGATAGTCAAAAAATCTCTTGAACATCAACATGTGTAATTTTTTTCTTCTGAAAGCAACAAAAGCAAAAACAAACAACTGAAATTATGTCAAACTGAAAAGTTTCTGTACAGTGAAGTGAACAATCGGTAAAACAAAATGGCAACCTACAGTATGGGAGAATATATTCACAAATGATTTATCTCATAAGGGGCTAATATCCAAAATACATAAAGAATTCATATGCCCCAATACCCCACAAAAAATATAACCAATTTAAAAATGTGTAGAGGATCTGAATAAACACTTTTTACAAAGAAGACAGACAGATAGATGGCCAACAGGCACATGAAAAGATGCCCATATCACTAACCATCAGGAAAAGGTAAATCAAACCACAATGAGTTATCACTTCACATCAGTCAGAATGGTCACTATCAAAAAGACAAGAAATAACAAGTCAACACTTGTTGGAGAGGATGTGGAGAAAAGAGAACTCTCCTACATTGTTTGTAGAAATGTAAATTTGTGTAGCCACTATGATAATCAGTATAGAGGCTCCTCAAAAAACTGAAAATAGAAATACCACATGACCCAGTAATTCCACCCAAAGAAAACAAAATATCTGATTTGAAAAGATATATGCATCCCTATGTATATTGCCACATTATTTATAATAGCCAAGATATGGAAGCAACCCAAGTGCCCATGAATAGATGAATGGATGAAAATAAAGCAGATCTGTTATGTTTATACCATGGAATATTAGTCAGCTATAAAAAAGAAATCCTTCCTTTTGAGACAACATGGATGGACCTAGAGGGCATTATACTAAGTGAAATAAGCCAGGTGGAGAAAGACAAATACCATAAGTTTTCACTTATATTTGGAATCTAAAAACAAACAGAATAGTAATAGACTCATAGACCATAGCATTGAGAAATGACTGTTGATTACCATGGGAAAGGGGTTGGAGTGGGTGAGTGAAGGAGATAAATATGCACAAAATCTTATCATAACATAAATTAGTCATGGGAATGAAAGTACAGCATAAGGAATATAATTAATAGTTCTATAACATCTTTCTATGTTGACAGATAGTAACTATACTAGTTGGGATGAGCATTAATAATGTAGATAACTGTAGAATCACTATGTTGTGTACTTGAAACCCATATAATATTGTCTATCAACTATATTTTAATAAAATATATATCGTAAGTAAATAAACAAAAATAAAAAGCAAAATGAAAACAAAAAACAAATAATTTTAATGTAAAAGTTTGGTAAAAGATACACCATGCAGTTACCATAAAGTTGGAGTGGCTACACTCTAACATTAGACAAAATAGAACTTAACATAAAATATTTTATGATAAAGAAAAACATTTATGATAAGTTTAATGCATGACACCTAAATAAAACTACATACACACACACATATATATATATATACAAAAAACTATGTATATATATATATACATACACACACCTAACCAGTAGGTGCCCAAATACATGAAGGAAAACTGGAAAACTGATAGAATTAAAAGGATAAGTAGACAATTCAAAATAATAGTCAATATTCCACTTTCCATAATGGATAGAACAAATGGGAAGATGATCAACAGAGATTTATAAGACTTGAACATTATAAACCAACTAGACATTTTAGACATCTATAGAATTGATGAACACATATTCTTCTCGTAAATACCTGAAATATACACAAAAAAAGCCCAAATGCTAGGCCATAATGCAAGCCTCAATAAGTTTAAAAATATTTAAGTAAAAGTACATTCTTTAACCATAACAGACTTAGGTATTAATAAAAGTAGGTAATTGGAATACTGAAAAATATTAGAAAATTAAACAGTACACTTCAAATAATAATTGTATCAAAGGAAAAAGATCACAAGGGAAATTATCGAATACATTTCTGTGAATGAAATTGAAAACACAACATACCAGAACTAATGGGGTGCAGCATAAACACTACTAAAAGAAAAATTTATAACTGATAAACTTCCATTAATAAAAGAAGATCTCAAATCAGTAATTTAAACTTCCACAATAATACAGAAGAAAAAGAAAAGCAAACTAAACCTAAGCAAGAATTAGGAAGGAAATAAAAATCAGAAAATAAATTAAGGACATTGTGAGTAGTAAAATAGTAAATAAATGAAGGTAAAAGATGGTTCTCTGAAACCATCTTTAAAAAGATGAACAATTTTTTTTTAATTTAGCTTTATTAAGTAAAAAAATTTCCAAATTATCAAAATCAGGAAGGAAATAGAGAACACTAACGACCTTACAAAGATTATATAAAAAAAATAAGGATTGTAAGAGAATATAATGAATACATGTATGTCAACAAAGTAGATAAATTGACAAATTTTGATTAAGACACAAATTACTAAAATTGACTCAGGAAGAAATAAAAAATCTGAACAGATCTATACCAATTAATTTAATTAGTAATTTAAAAATACTTCCTACATAATATAAATAAATAAATGAATGAATGAATGAATGAATAAATAAATAAATAAAAGCCAGAACCCGATGGCTTCACTGCTGAATTCTACTAAACATTCATAAAATAATCAATTCTTCACAAGTTCATCCTAAACATCAAACAAGAAGGAACAAACTGCATGTAATTCTATGGAACCAATTTCACAGTGACAACAAAACCATAAGAAATTGAAAAATAAATTGTAAATGAAGTAAGTATAAGAAAGAAACTTGCAACTAAATACTTGGTCAAAGACAAAGACATCACCATAAAAGCCAAATTCAGACCAATACCCCTTAGAAATATAGATTTTAAAATTCTGAATAAAATACTACTACACTGAATCCAGCATCATGTAGAAAGGATTATGCACAATGCTTGTGGGACTTAACCCATGTATACAAGGTTGGTCTAACACCTGAAATTGAATTAATATAACATGTTATGTTAATGGAATAAAGGTTTAAAAATACATGATAATCCCAATGGACACAGAAAAGCATTTAACAAAATCCAACATATTTTCACAATAAAAACATTCAATTAAATAGGAACAGAATATAATTTTATCCATCTGATAAGACCATCCATGAAACACCTACAACTAATTAGGAAGAGTAAATTCTCATGTCTTCAGCAACAGTAATACCATTATGATTATCCATCACAAAGAAGTGAGGGGAGAAAAAGCAATGTCATGTCACATGACAGTGTTATTGTTTTGCTTCATTTCTCATATCACATTTAAAATTTTTTTGTGGTAGAAATATTAAATCACACATGAAAGTGGAGATAATACTATAAGATCTATTGTATTTTTTAATTAATAGACATTTTTAGCAGTTTTAGGTTTATGAAAAAATTGAGAGGAGTTCCCATATACTACCTCTCCCACAGCACAGTTTCTCCTATTAATAATATCATGCATTATTATAGTACATTTGTTACAATTAATGAGTCAATATTGATATATTATTATTAACTAAAGGCCATAGTTTATATCAGGTTTTACTCTTTGTGTTGTACATTCTATAGGTTGGGACAAATGTGTAACGACATGTGTATACCATTACAGTATTACAGTATCATACAGAATAGTTTTGCTACTTTCAAAATTCCCTCTTCTCCACCTGTTCATCTTTCTTTGCCCCTAAACTCTGGCAACTAGTATCTTTCCATTGTCTCCATACTTTGTTTCTTTTTCTAGAAGGCAGTATAGCTGGCATCACATAGTAAGTAGCCTTTTCAGATTGGCTTCTTTTACTTCAAAATATGCATTTATGGCATCTCTATGTCTTTTTGTAGCTTGATGACTCTTTTTTTTGGCTAAATAATACTCCATTGTATGGCTATCCTATAGTTTGCTTATTTGTTTATGTATTGAAGGACATCTTGGTTGTTTTTAATCTTTGGCAATTATTAATATAGCCAATGTAAACTTTAGTGTGCAGGTTTTGGTGTGGACATAAATTTTCAGTTCATTTGGGTAAACACCATGGAGTGCCAATGCTGAATCATAAAGTAAGAGCATGGTTAGTTTTGTAAGAAACTACCAAACTGTCTCCCAAGCTGACTGGATCACTTTTCACTCCCAGCAGCAATGAATGAGAGTTTCTGTTGCTTGGTAGTGTTGTGTTTGGATTTTAATCATTCTTAGAGGTTTGTCCTCGTTTATCTTCAGCATTTGGTCTTCATATCTTACTAGGCAGACAATGCTATGATTCTAGGGAAAATTTTAGTAGGCACTTGGTATATTTTTGATAAAAATATTGTTCCCATGTCCTAGCATATGTTGAATAAATTTCTGTAAGTGTTTTTGAAGAATTTATCTGAAATTTCCCTTTGTATTCCTTTCTGATATACAGTAACTTTCATTGTAAGAAAAATTATACCCATATCATAATCCTGAAAATTCTTAAACCAATTGTTTTTCTCTAATCATTAAAGACACAAAATCATTGATTTAATTCTTATTTTCTATATATTTTCTAATTTCAAGACCATTGAAGGGAGCCTATAACATAACATTTGGATATCCTCTATTTTCTTTTGGGGAGTGATACAGATAAATAACTCTATCACTTCTATGAATATTTACAGTCTGAACTCTTACAACACTTTGTATGCCTTTCTAAAGGATTTTTCATCTACTATGTAGCTGTTAAGGAAAACATCAACCTACTATTTTAAATTTGCCACTTATAAATATGTAAAAGTTACTAAGGACACACATACACACACACACACACACACACACACACACACAAACTGAGGAGATATATGTATGTTCTTTCTAAAGCATTCCTAAGAACAGAACATTTAATAGTCTGCAACATCAAACCCAATAACGATTTTTTAGATCTCAAGATTTTCACTAAGAAATTATGAGAATCAAAATAAACCATGACCTATCTTGACATAATTCATTGTTCTGTCCTAGTTGTAAGCACAAAAATATACTTTTTCTATTTCAAAGCTTTTGTCACTAGTTCTTGAAAAACTACAAGTTTCATTAAATGTGGCATTTTTAATTTAAGTGTGTTCAAGATAAAAGTATAATTTGATTAACTTCTGTTATTGAGCATCATTCTTGGACTTTTCCTAGACAGCAATCCCCACATAGTCATTCATTTCTTACGTATAACAAGTAATTTCTTATACTTGGATGTCAGGGAAAGACATTTTTGGTTTTGTTTGTTTATTAACCAAGCAACTCGATAACAGATATTATGAAAATGTAGGTTTATCTTTAATTCTGAGGTATTAGTACTTCATGTAAAAATTATTTTGGTTTATATATGTATATGTACATGCATTTATACATATGCACATAATTGTTCATCAATATATAAAAATTTATATATATTTATATGCAGACATATTCATAAAAAGAATATATATATATTCATAGACTTTCCTTAACCTAATTTATTTTTCAATTCTGTGAATACAAAACTATCTATGTTGGTGAATGGTTTTGCTTCTTAAAGTATCCAACTGATCTAAAAAAAATCTATAATGAGCTCACTTACCTTCCCTGAAAGGTAAGGAGTTGGGTACAAATGAAGAAGAGATATCCCCAAAACACCCATCAGTTGATGAATGGATAAAGAAGGTGTGGTACATATACACAATAGAATACTATTCAGCCATAAAAAAGAAAGAAATCCAGCCATGTGTGACAACTTGGATGGATCTAGAGGGTAATTATGCTCAGTAAAATAAACCAAGAAGAGAAAGACAAATACCATCTGATTTCACTTATTTGTGGAATATAAAAGCAAACAAAAAAGCAAAATGAACAAAATAGTAGTAGACTCATAGACACTGAGAATTGACTGGTCATTACCATGGGGAGGGATTGGGGTGGGTGAGTGAAATAGGTGAAGGAGATAAAGAGATACAAAATCCCAACCATAATATAAGTTAGTCACAGGGATGAAAGGATAGCACAAAGAATATAGTAAACAGTTCTGTAGCATCTTTCTATGTTGAGATAGTAACTAGACTAATTGGGGTAACTACACTTCATAATGTAGATAACTTTGAGTCACTATGTTGTATACTTGTAACCAATATAACATTGTACATCAACTATATTTCGATAAAAATATAATGTTAAGTAAAAAATAAAGAAGAGATGATCTCTTACTGATAAATTGAGTGACTGAATTTTGAAGGCCCTAAGGTAAAATGAAAAGTAGAATGTTTTTTTAACCTTATAATTGAAGTGCTAAAATATTCAAATTGTTAAACCTTAAAATACCACACCAAAAGATTTCATGCACCATATCGCATGGTGAGAAAACTGATACCATCAGACTGTAGGAGCCACTTAAGATTACCAAATTAGATACGGACAGGTGTGAGTGTGTCATTCTCACAGATGGAGAGATTCAGACACAGAGGATTAGGGAACTTGCTTGGGAACCTACAGCTGTTCATGTTAGTGCAGCCATGACTAGAACCCAGTGTGAATGGTATCTAATCCCAGGATGTATTCATTGGATTGACCTGCCTTTTATTTAGTTGCTTTATATATTCATATTTTTTATTTCTGGTTAGTTCAGTGCTATAAACAATTTGGCATGCTCATGTAGGATTTTTAATTAATAAGTATCTATAAATTCAAGAACTCTACCTACATTGATTTTTATATTCATAGGAAACTAATACTAGGCAACCAGATTGATTCATCTATTTAGATATAAGTACATTGCTTTTCTCCTTCACACATACATTTCTGTCACATTGCTATGATCACATAACCAATTTTGGAGTCACTGTTTCCATACTCCTGCCTCCTACAAGCTTCCAGGTGAGCAGCAGTTTCAGAACAAGGAAAGGTGCATTTTCCTAATCCTGGCTGAGTATGTACATCAACCATGGTTCAAAATGTACCACTGCCCCCTGTTCCTCCTCCTTCTCTACCTCAGCTTATTGTAATAATGTTATAATTTGTTTAACATCTGTCCCCTCTGAGAGCAGACTGACAGGAGCTGAGCTACAACTGGCACAATACTTGGCAGTAAATAAAATGAAGTTTATAAGCTGAAGATGATCAGGATTTTCTTAAATAACCACTTTCTATCCCCATGCTCCTATTTTATCTCTTTCCAGTCTCAACTATCATGGCTTATATTTTATGTTAAAGGGTCTGTTAATGAAGCAAGGGGGTAATGTGTAATTAAATTATGCTATTGGGTATTTATTCTGAGAAACATAAGGTTATTTGTCCATAAATTGTGTTAATTTAGTCAAGGGCTTCCTGAGAAATAGATTTTTAGTCCAAAGCATAACAATGTTTTGTATATAAAAACTTGAACATTCTGGATGAGTCTTTCTAAACTACACAGGGATGATTTTACTGGGGTTTTTGTTACTTTGATTTTTATATATAATATACACTCCACTCATCCCCTAGAGATGATCAAATGTTGACTATTCCTTCCACTGGACTTGAGTAAAGGCATTCAGGGGATTCACTCCAAACTAATTTTGGCAGTGATTAACTTCACTGGCATTTCTCTGAACTTGATTCCAAATATAAATGTTATTGAACTTAATTGAATCATGGGTTTACAATTCCTCTGTGAGTATAACACCATGACTCTTGTAACCTTTATTTTATTGTAAAAATAAACTTACTCTTTCATCAATGTTATTCTAATAGTCTATTCAATCTCATCCCTTGGAATTTGGTTCAGTCTGAAAATCCTGATCAACATCACTTAATTTTACAGTAGAAACCAAAAAAATGCACAGAGGTGTACCTCGAAAATATACAAGACTTATAAAATTGTTTATTGCTTCTGGATAAGGAAACAACAGCTGCGAGTGTGGGGAAGAGAGATCTATTTTGTGATGCTATCCCTTGATATTTTGAGTATTTGAGTATTTGATGCTATCCCTTAATATTTTGAGTATTTGAAAATTCTAAATGTGTGTGTATGTGTGTGTTTATATATACTTATATGTATAGAGTATGTGGTATTAGTCCACTCAGGCTGCCATTACAAAATACCACAGATGGGGCAGCTTAAACGATAGAAGTTTAATTTTCACAGCTCTGGAGGCAGGTATAGCCAAGATTGAGGTTCCAGCAAAGTAGGATTCATTCTGAAGCCTCTTCTTTTGGCTTTTAGATGGCTGCCTCCTTACTGTGTGGTCACATGGCTTCTTCTTTATGTCCATGTGGGAAGAGAGAGAGAGAGCAAGCTCTCTGTTGTCTATTTTTATAAGGACACTAAACCTACTGGATCAGTCCCCCATCCTTATGATCTCATTTTTACCTTTGACCTTAATTATTTCTTAGGGTCCCCATCCCCAGATACAGCTACACCAGGGTTTATAGCATCAGCATATGAATTTGGGGAAGACACAAGCATTCAGTTCCTAATATATATATATATATATATATATATATATATATATATATATATATATATATATATATATATATATGTAGTTATATATGCAGTTGTATAGATATAGCTATAATTTTATATATAAACATTTTTTTAGCTATCATATAGTTAGGCACCCATATAAATCTATATGACTATACCTTATATACCTTATAACCTAATTCAGTACTGGGTAACACTACTTAGAAACAGTTTTAAATACCTTATACTTGGAGCTGTTTATAGTGATTGAGTTTTCAGCATAAATGCAAATCCGTTAATATGGTGATGTAACAAACATACTAAACCCTCTGTTCTAAAGATTCTTAGAATACCCAGTGGGCAATAGAGTTTTTTTTTTTTCCTATCAAGATAAGATAATGGAAAGGAAAGGAAGAGAAATTTAAGGGAGTGTGTTCTTGCATTTAAAGTAGGCTAGACAGAGAATTACATAGATAGGAAATCTCATCAATCTCCAGAAGGCAGAAATTAAAGAAAATAAGAGATTAAATAATTAGACAGAAAGTAGCAAAAACAGTTGCAAAGACAAATGATAGATTCAGGGAGAATAAGATGCAATGTTCCCACCTCTCTTCTCAAGAATATTCAACACATATATTTCAGTCATGGGAAGAAGAGGAACCAAATCCAGAATAGTAAAAGTATGGTGATTTCCATATTAATTATTTCCTCAATAAATCTGATGAAAATGTACAGGAATTGATGTTCCACATAAGATTAGCTGACCCCCAGTAAAATATGAAAGTAAAAACATGGTAGAAGTTAGAATCTCTCTGGAATGAGAATAGTTTGAATGAGAGTTGCTTGCTCATTCTATATATGATCATTTGCCCTTGAGTCTGTTAGCCTTGGAGAAATAGGAACATTTTAGAGATGGCAAAAAGAAAGATTGTGCATAAAACCTGCTGCTTCTTCAACTCAGTGAGTATGTCACCAACCCTCAGCAAAAGAGAAGACAAGTGTTGGCCAGGAGTGGAGAAGAGGGAACCATTGCATACTGTTGATGGGAAATACATATTTGTGCAGCCACCATGGAAAATAGTGTGGAGATTTCTCAAAACATTAAAATAGAACTAGTATATGATCCAGAAATCCCACTTCTAGGCATATCCAGAAGAACTGGAATCAGGATCTCAAAGAGGTATTCACACTCTTATGCTTATTGTAGGATTTTTCACAATAGCCAACATGAGGGAATAACTCTAGTGTTCACCACCAGATGATTGGGTAAAAAATGTATGGTCTATACATACAGGAGAATATTATTCACTCTTAAAAAAAGGAAATCCTGCCACCTGCAACAACATTCATGAGCTTAAAGGACATTATGCTAAGTGAAATAAGCCAGTCACAGAAGGACAAATACTGCATAAATCCACTTATATAAGGTATCTAAAATAGTCAAACAAGAGAAACAGAGAACAGATGATGATTGCCAGGGGCTGGAGAGTTGGAGATATGGGGAGTTGTTCAATAAGCATAAAGTTTCAGATATGCAAAGTAAGTTCTAGAGATCTGCTGTACAACATAATGGTTGTAACTCATGCAATATTGTGCACTTCGAAATTTGTTGAGAAGGTAGATCTCCTGTCAAGAGTTCTTACCACAAAACATAAACTAAATAAAAACAAAGCAAAAGCAACAGCACAACAAACAAAATAAACCAGAGAGACTTAGGGAAACTTTGATTCTGGTGATGGTATCACAGGTGTTTGCATATATCCAAAGGGACTGGGGAGGATGGGTGGGAAGGGAGTGACAAGGGCGGGGGAAAAATAAAGGGGGCATTACGATTAGCATGTATAGTGGGGGGAGGGCACGGGTAGGGCTGTGCAACACAGAGAAGAGAAGTAGTGATTTCACACTCATCAAATTTTACACATTAAATATGTGCAGCTTTTTGTGTTATCAGTTATATACCTCAATAAAGCTGTTTTTAAAAAAACCTATTAAAAATAAATAAATAATTTTTTAAAAACTATTAAAAATAGACACAGAAATTAATATACCCATCATCCTTCTTCTCACCATAACTTCCACATTTGTCCATGATTGCTTAATAAAAAGGTTTCACATCCCATTTCCCACAGCCATGCATTTTTGCATAATTGTCATTTCATGTATTAACAGGCTTTAATAAAGTGATTTTTCCAAAGTCATTTAACTAGCATTTGAAGAATTCTATTCCATAATTTCCTACCTTCAGGTTCAGAGGTCTGTTTCACTTTACCACTCATATCTCTGTGCACCTATCTCTAAATCCAGAGAATAAGAATTAATGAAAATTAAAAAATAAAAGCCAAGTAACATTAGGATAAACATGAAGTAAGACTACGAAACCAGAAAATTCCCAGAGGCAGGGAAGGGTGCCTTATTCTTTCAGTGAGAACGGACAACACTGCATGAATTTGGTTTCCAATGAGAATCATTGGAGGGCTCTATGGAGATTGAATCATATTTTTATTCTTAGGCTGAAAAATGGCATTTTAAAGTAAGAAATATTTTAAGAGTTGAAACCATAACTTTATAAATTCCATTACCTATCAAAATACCTGCCACATAGTGAATTCTAAAAAGTGGACTGGAGAGATTTTAATTTTGAACACTAGAAATACAGGTAGGCAATCACAACATCAACAGAACCAAATTAGATATACAGTGTTGAACATCCTAAGAGAGAACAAATAGTAGGCAGGATTGGTGTCAGAATACTTGGAGGAGAGGGGAAAGCAGTGAAATAGGAGGATGCTGAGATCACATCCTCCCACGGACACACCGGAGCTGCAACTACTTGTAGTGAAACTAAGGCTGAAGTAACGACCCTGAAGACCAGCAGAAGAGCTCTTCCACAGCTAAAGACGTAAAGAAAAAGAAAACACAGAGAAGGGAACGGGGAGCAGAGACATAGTCGGGAACCAGATCTTTGGTGGGGTTACCCACAAGTGGGAGGACATGGTGATCCTCCCTGAAGAGTGAGAGGTTTAAGCACCACACTGGGTACCCCTCACCCTTGGGATTTGCACCAGGGAGCTGAGGCCTCATAATGTTTGGTATGAAGACCAGGGGGCCTTAGCTCCAGGAGCTTTGAAAAACAGTGGAGCTTAGCTCCAGGAGAGGTGACGGACTATAGGAAATGAGACTCTGCTTTTAAAGGGCCCTCACAGAAAATCACTCACTCTAAGACCTAGCACAGAGACAGCAATTTGAAAAGTGCCTGAGTTACCTGTGAA
This sequence comes from Manis pentadactyla, assembly GCF_030020395.1. Lineage (NCBI taxonomy): Eukaryota > Metazoa > Chordata > Mammalia > Pholidota > Manidae > Manis > Manis pentadactyla. The sequence goes on from NC_080023.1 coordinate 25,001,641, forward strand.
GATTTATGACAAATTTTAGGGCATGTACCAGAGGGGTAGGGATCTGTAGGAAATTTCTCCAGGAATGGAAACAGCAGTAGGTGCCATTTTTCTTGCCCTCCTTCAACCTAGCTGGTCCAGTGATTGTGGGTGACAGTTCCTACACTTCCCAACTCCCTTGCTCTCACAGTTCACTGTACCCCAGTGCTCCCTTGAGGACACACACCACTCAGCTCATCTGCACTGGCAGGTACCCCTCCAAATAGGCTTCTCTGCCACACCAAGCAGGCAGCATCAGTTGGGACCAGCAATTCCCCAACACAAATACTATCTGGCCACACCTGGTAGGCATCCCTGGCTGGAACCAGCACACCTCCCAAGTGAGTCCTGCCTGGGGGGCACTGGGACAGTGCCATCCACCAGCATACCTGCAACTGTGGCATACCTCACAGCCAGCTACCTCAGGGGCTAACATCACCCACTGGCACCCTGCAGCAGGTATGGCAATCACAACAAAGCAGAGGAATAGGCCAGTGTCACAGCCAGTCACACCGGGGGGAGCCCCACCCACCAGTGCAAACACCGCAGTCATGGGGGGCCACAAACAGGCCAGAGGACAGCCCTAGAGCACCTGGTCCTGGTGACCGGGGGTAATCGTGCTATTGGACCCCACAGGACATCTATAAAAGGCCACTACCTTCAAGACCAGGAAATTAGGGGACCTAATACATAGAAACAAAGACAGAGAGTCAGACAAAATAAGGAGACGGAGGAATATGTTCCAAAGAAAAGAACAACAAAAATTCTCAGAAAAAGGAACTAAACAAAACGTTGACAAGCTATCACCTGATAGAGTTCAAAATAATGGTCATAAGGTAGCTCGCTAGACTTAAGAGTGGATATGTATACACATGCACACACATTTATATATTTTCAAACACATGCATGCATGCACACACACAAACATGGAATAACAGTAACCAATAAAAAAAAAAGAATGAAATCTTGCCATTTGCAGAAACATGATTGGACCTAAAGGGTGTTATGCTAAGTGAAATAAGTCAGGCAAAGACAAATGTCATATAATTCCACTTATATGTGCAATCTAAAAAACAGAACAAACAAAATCATAAATATGGAGGGCAAACTGATGGCTAGAGGGGAGAAGGGGAGGAGAAGGGTAAAACGGGGATTAAGAAGGTACAAAGGGGATTAAGAGGTCCTTCTGATAATAAATCAATCATAGAGATATAAATTACAGCATTGGTAATACAGTTAGTAATATTGTAATAACTTTGTATGGTGAAAACTACACCTAGTGTAGTGAGCATTTCTTAATATATGTAAAAATGTTGTACACCTGAAACTAATATAATATTGTATGTCGACTATAATTCAATTGAAAATAAATCAATTCGAAACATACTTGGAGGAGAGGTGAAGGAAGCAGGATTGAACAGGAGGCTATAATGCAGTTAGAAGACTCAGGCTTCCCTGCAGGAGATGCTGGAATGGGTTTTGGTTAAGAGTCCGGGCCTATACACCCCTGTATGGCCAGACATTGGGTGCAGTATGCCCCTCAGAAGATGTGGTGACTCTCTTCAGCCAGGGGCAGTGTCTGATGGGGGGCTGACAATGGAGGCAGTCCCAGGCGGGGGAAAGATATCCTTGCATCATTGAGAGGGGCCTGGAAAGTGGAGCACAGTGTTTCCTAAATACTGACTCCATGTATTAAACATCTCTTATACGCCAGGTGATTTGCTTATATGTGAATGATACAAGTTCTCAAAGAGATATTTTCTCAGTACTAAAATGTCCCAAGGACATACAGCTAATAAAAGTCCAGTTAACTCTGGACTTCTAAACCCTCAGTTCAAACTGGCCTCAGTCACAGAAAATGCCCAAAGAGACGCAGCCCATGACTTTGAGAAGGAAGACAATTATTAGTCAGTGGCTTTATGCATCCCTCCAGAACTCTTCTCTCATGTTCCATCGGGGTCTGCCCAGCCCATTAACAACCTGTGAGCCGGAAAACACTCCCACACCCTGCTATTTCATAAACAGAAAGGAGAAATTAGAGTGAAAGCCACATCCTAAATAGAGCTCTTTCTTTTTCTTTTCTTTTTTTCTTTCTAGCCCTTCAAACCAGGTCAGTTGAAAAGGGATGATAAATTATATCACATAGAGGAAAATTTCACCCAGATAAAATTATGAGATCCAAAAGCAAACAGAAAATGCTGAAACTGCAAGATAGAAATCATGTTGCCTGGTAAGAAATTGCTCAAAGTGAAGGTAAACATTATTTCGAGACTTCCTATATATATTTTAACAGGGTGTCTGTTTCTGATTGTGACACCAGCAGATATGTGGGGAGATAATGGCATTTTATTCTTTGATATTAAACTCAGATGGTCAGAAATATACACTTAAGATATTTTCAATGTTCTTTCATCTTTTAACCTGCCAAAACATTTCTTATGTATTTATATGTTCTTACAACAGTGATTAAAAATACATTTCAGTCACATTAAGTGGCATGGGAATCTACGTAACATAAGTCAGTAGCTACTTATATGCAACCAGGAACATTGAAGGGCAGAATCATGTTTGAATAATGTGACTGTTATTACGATCTAGGTTGTTCTTAATTGAATGAGTTGGAGCAGATATTACAGATTTTTTCTTCTTTCTTTTACATATATTTTTTTTGCCAATAGTTGCCATAAATTTGCTTCATCCAGTAAGATAATGTACATGAAAACAAGGTTACAATTATAAAGTACTTAAAATATTATTTAATACATGGCACCTCAGTGAGCCTACCTATAGCCTATTTTCTACTCATTGCTTATTGATTTATGAAAATGTCAATATTCCATCTTCTCTACATCTGAGAGGCTTTGGAACAGATTCATGCAAATCTTAGTAATAATACAAACTTGAGTAAGTGAATTTACTTCCCTATACCTCAATTTCCCTTGCTGTAAAATGCAAGACCTGTCTCAGAGAGCTGTTGTAAGCTCAGTTAAATATGTGTAAATAAATTAAATTAAAACAATTCATTACACGTAAAGAAAACAAAATTGTGGTGCAGCAACCCTCTAACCCAGATGAAAAGATCTTCTTTAACTTGATAATGGCAATTTCTCCCAAGACCTAGCAGGGTTCGGGAAGTGTTATGTGGGGAAATGGTAGGACACTGAGAAACCACAGTGGCACGAGGGTAGCAGCATCCAGTAGCAGTGACCTGGGACACATAGCCATCTGTGTCCCTTGTGCTAAAAGACACTCATTCCTTTTCTGGACCCTGTGGTTTACAAGATTACAAGATTTCCAAGTCCAATTCTCCAGGTAATTTATTTTGAAAGCCACTGCTACTCCTCCATTCTATTCTACTTAAGGTAACAATAGTTTCTGTTGCTCTTAACCACAATTTCTAAATGATATAATAATAATGGGGTGTCAGAGTGCATTGGAAGAAAATCAAGATATGGAGTTAGCCAGACCTGATATGTTGGTTGCACTCCTTGCCACCTTTAAATGGTATCAGGTTACTTTATCTCTCTTTATCTTATTCTCCTCACTTATAAAACTGAATTTATATACTTAGCCTGCCGAGTTGTTCTAAGCGTTGACACACTGTCAGCATCTAAAGCAGTCTCTGGCAAACAGGGTTCAATGATGATAACCAAAGAGTGATACCCAAACTCCTGGGATACCTTCTGGAGGAATGTACCCTGAAATAAGTTCTAGAAATTTATTTGACATGTACTGTAGTACAGAGTCTAAAGCCTTGTTAAAAGTTAAATTATTTGTATTGCTTGCTTTTTCCACACCTTAAGATATCTTGATAAAATGCCTGATAAATAATGTATAACAAGTTTCCTATAGGTTCACTGTGGGACTTCCAAAAGAAAATCACATGCCAGCCATATTCCCCTTAGAAGTGCACAAAAGAATCTCCACCCTTTGTTATAGAAGCAGCCTTGAGTTCCTGGAGTTTCCTAAATAAAGCCATCAAGTTTGAGTAGATTTTATTGGGACAATTGAATCTTTAAGTAAATCAGAAATCTTTTAACCTCCCTTTGAAGTGTTAGGTTGCTGAGGAGACACCAAATAAATAGCATCTCTCTTCCCTGCTCTGGTTCTAAGCAATTTGAGAAATAAACAAAGAAGACTCATCGAGTCCTAAACAAGACCTTATTACTGATAAAGTTAGGTGAGTGGAAACAACGTAGTGTAAGAGACAGACAGTTTGCTGTGTGAGCTCCCGATCTAGGGAGATTTGGTCACTCGATTCTCAGTGATCTGAGCTGGGACAGCTTCTTCCTGGAGCAAGGAGGTAGTAGTGGTGAGAAACATGTGCTCCCTGCAGGAAAGAAAAGGAAGAAAGACAAAGGTATTAAATAGTGGAAAAAAACTTAGGAAGAAAAACATCCCGCCTCTTGGAGACAAACTATAGAGTAAAAGTTGTTACCATCTATCACTAAGCTGGTTATTTTTATATGACCTAAAGTTCTGAATCATACTTGAAGAGTCCAAGGTATTTTAAGGTGTGGAAAAAGCAGTTTGCCAGAGACTGCTTTAGATGCTGACAGTGTGTCAATTCCTGAAACACCTCGGCAGACTAAGTATATAAATTCAGTTTTATAAGTGAGGAGAATAAGATAAAGAGAGATAATGTAACCTGATACCATTTATAGGTGGCAAAGAGTACAACCTATAACCATTTTAGTTATAAAACTCTCAGACAACATACCATGAGAAAACAACAAAATTAAAAGAATTGACTCAACATTTTTAGTACTTAGCTTGTGGCAAGTCCTTAGCAAACAAGGCGCTATTTGAAAGATGAGGAAACCACTCCTGGAGGAGTTAAACAACCTGTGCAGAGACAAATATCTAATAATCTGTAGAAAGAGGATTAAAACATAACCTTGTTGTTCCCAAAATCTGTTCTCTTTAACGGTGTATACACAACTTTTGTAACACTGAAAAGTTTTCACCCTAGTTGGAAAAGCAAGATTTACAGTTTTACATATGTATGTGCATCTCAAGAGAAACTGTTCATCTCTCCTATTCCCCAGAGAGAACAATTTTTGAGTGTAAATTAAATAGTGTGAATTTCAAAATTTCAATCAACGATTTCAAGTTATAGAAGAAAAACAGAATAACGCTGAGTGAAAAAAGATTATATATGTGTGTGTGTATATATATATACACACACACATATATAATCTCTCTCACATTCTCTTCTCAATCGACCTTCCATTAACTGACTGCTACCTGAATTGTACCCATTATCTGTATAAATATATAATGTCCCAGGTGTGCAATTATGTTAGCCCACAGTGAAGAATGACTTGGTTTTAACCATGTGCTAGGAACCTGAGTGATTCTGAAATATTTGCATTTGAAAGGATAGAGACTTCACAGAAACTCTCAGGAACTCAATGCATCCTATTAGTGCACATTTTATACTAAAAAAAGTGCATAAATGCTGGGAATTCTCCTTTCCTCCCCAGCCAGAAACATATACATTCCCTATCACAGCCTGATGAATCTGAGGTTAGTTGGCTCATTGACCATTCTTCAATACAGAACATTCTCTCTATGCATATTTGGGCTTGTAATATATAAGAAGTCCCTGTCCAAAGCATAATATGGGCAGTCCATCTACTATTCAATCAATACTATCATTCACAGAGCTAAATATACATGTCTATTATTTCATCACAATTGCATTATCATCATTAAAAATCTTCCACAGTCTTGTTCCTAAGTGCTTGATGAGACACAAAGTGACTGTATATTTCCTTGGAAAGTTAACAATCTGAATAAAATTGCAAATGTTAAGTGCAATGTATGACTATATGCAGAAGAGAAATGATTTAATTTTAAATTTGATTAACACATTTTATGTAATCCTCTTATTAATATTGTTCATTGGGAAATACGTTTGTATTAAAAAGATGACCTATTAATGACAAACATGATTTTGTCCTCAATACCTTCTGAATTCTAAGCAAAACTAAATAATTTATTCAAAATAGTACGCTAGTTATTATGCCCTAAGACAAATTCTAATAATGTAAAAATAGGATGCCTTTACACTTGAAAATTAACTGATGATATAAGGCAGTATATGATAAATATGTTTTTTTAAGTGGCAGTTTAAGGGAATTCTGAGAAAGAATTTATCACAGTGGATTGAATTGAACACGGAATATTGCACAGACTATATGGTAGTTAAACCAGTCCTTGAAGAGTAGGTAAGTTTTGAAGATCTTCAGAGAGTAACATATACAATCCCCAGGCCCTACAGAGAAGACCATGTTTGTACTACAAGCATACTGAGGACATAAATTAATGAAAGAGATCTTGTAGAACAAAGGAAGTTTACATCAAGAAGTAAAAAATTCAGAGTTGAGTTGCACCTTGGTTTCTAGAATTTACTGTGCTGTGTCATACACCTGGAAGGGTAAGAAGGTAGTAAGAGAGTTTATTGACTCCCAGATATCAAGGGACATTATACTGCAGGGGGCCAATTAGCTAAAAGAAAACCAGGGCAAGCAAGAATACCACTGCCACTGTGAAAGTCTAATCAGATAAGAGGCTCAAGTAGATTTGTTTTAGGGTGAAACAAGTTGGTGCTCCATAAAACTATTAGCTTACTGAGTCTGTGGGATCATCAGTCATTCGATAAATATTGACAAACAAACTACTGTATGGTATTCTGCAAGATATTGAAGAAATAAAGGTAAGTGGAATACAATACTGCTTCCTAGGAACTCTTAACTTCAGACAGGAGATGATGTATTGAACGGACAGTACATAGATAGATGGAATAGCAGCCTAATGAGAGGTTTAAAAGAATAGGAGAAGGCGCTTTTAAAAGAGTAGATGCTTTATTCTCCTACAGATACATGACATTTGAACAGATTCAAAGTATTTGAAAGAAAAATCCCTGGAAAAAATTCATACTCCAGTAGGTTGTTTCCTGTTACCTCTGCTTTGGCCTGCTGTTGTGTAAGACATCTTTACTGTCCACAATGGGCACACAATTACTTTATAATTATAATACTTATATAATTACTTTGCTATAGTAGTCAGGCTCTCCTCAGTTTTAACACCCCAAAATATAGATACAAATTTTTACCTTTAATTGTCTTCAGTAGAGCTAACATAGGACCCTACTCTTTTTCACTCTTTCCCAAAGGCTTGAAAGTAGTAGTGAACACAGGGTAGTGAAGGAAAAGATGGATTTGGTGGGTATCAAATTCTCGTTTCTATACCCCAGTGTCTGTGGTTCCTGCTGGATCTATTTCTCTTTGGCTCCAATAGAGATCCTTTTTGTTAAAATGCCTCATCTTTCCAGACAAAAGCTAACTTTTCTTTCTCTCACTTTACTGCTTGCATCCTGTTTGTCTATTACCAGCCAGCAGAAGATAAAATTATATTACTCCTTTTGGACTATAACCTCACAATAGAGTTAGCCTTTTTCAGGATAGTTTTGGGATTAAGGGGCTAAAGCCAGCTTTCTTAGGTTTCAATATTGACTCTGCCGTTTACCAATTGAGTGATATCTGGGAGATTACTTAACTGTTCTGTACTTCATTTTATCAGTAAAATGTGAGTAACAGTACTTTTTTCATAGTGTGGTTTTTGAGAATTAAGTGATAATAATGTTAATTATGTCTAACAGATAATGTTCTATCAGTGTTAAAAACAACATCCTCATCTGGTGTATATTACTGAGATATCTTTCCTGGGTCAAGTCTTCAAAAACAGAGGTTTAGAACCATACTTTACATTTGTTTAACTGAAGAATCTATTCTTGAATAAAGTGTTTCTTCTTCAAGTAGATGCAGTATCTCACTCCAGTAACTAAAACATCTGGTAAATCACAAGTAGCAAGACATGTGCAATTTTGTCTTTGTTTTAATTCTAATCTGAAGAGCCATTTCATCAGGCTATCCATTGCATTAGAAAGGTGAAACAAGGCTATAAATCTGAGAACATACAGAAAACTGTAATGTAGTTTTCATTAAGAGGATGAGGCCCCTTTTATTAGAGTAAAAATGTTCCACAGCCTCACAAGGTAATCTTTAAACTCAGAATCTATTGCCAAAAAAAAAAAAAAAAAGTATCACAACATGCTACTTTGTGAAGCTTTTAAAATTTTTATTTTTTTTTAAGATTTGGATAATGTTTTTCATTCTTTTAAATTATTTATTTATTTTATGTATTCAAAGCCTGACTTTCTCCACATCTGGAACCAAGATGACAAGTGATGCCCAACCATCAAGTAGGAAAGCAGGAGAAGCAGATTCACTGCTGTCTTCACCATCTTCAAATATGTCCTCAACCCTACCCAGAAACTCTATTATAAATCTAAGAACATCTCACTCAGCAACCCATTCCAATAATGTTCAAACTCTCAATTGTGCGCAAACCTCCAATTTCCCACTGCTTCTCCTTGCATTTGATCTTTTATGACCTCAAGCCCTAATTTTTGTAGAAAATGGGAGTCATCAGATAGGAAATACCTCATTTTATTAATATGAAAAAAATATAAGCCTACCTAGAGCTACACCTATTTATCTTCCATTGGTACAACTGGAAGTATACATGAACTCATTCATTTTAAGGACAGTGTCTCCAACTGTGTTTTGGATACCATCTTATTCTCAGTTCTCTAATTTCACAATATCTGGCACCTAGATAATGAGAATTTTTCTTTCTCCCCTTTGCATGTATCTCTCTCAGCTGAGTCTTTCCTATGCCTTTTTTAAATTGAGATCTAATGATGTGATATTTGTAAACAATGCAAAAATATCACAACAAGTCTTCTTAGTATATCCCTCACCACACATAACTGCAATTGTTTTTCTTGTGATAAAAATTTTTAAGATCTGTTATCTTAGCAACTTTAAATATGCAATACAGTAGTATTAATTATAGGCAGCATGCTATACATTATATCCCTAGATTTAATGCTTTTGTAACTGGAAGGTTTCTGCCCTTTGACCATCTTCACTCATTTTACCTACTTCTCTGCCTCTGGAAACCACCCATCTGCTGTTTGTATCAGTGAATTTTTTGGTTGTGTTTATTTTGGGGTTTTTGTTTTAGATTCCACATATAAGTGAAATCATATGGTATTTCTCTTTATCTGTTTGACTTCCTTCACTTAGCATGATGCCCTTGAGGTCTATCCATGTTGTCACAGATGGCAAGATTTCCTTATTTATGGCTGAATAATATTCTCCTATAGTATTTCAATATGCTCAATTATCTCCTACCGTAAGAAAGATCCTCATTCACACCCTACCTCGAGCTCCCCCTCTCTCTGCCCCTTCTCAGATAGTTTTGAAAAGCTTTGCTGATAGTCATTCTTTCCATTTCTACAGCCCCCCAATTCATTCTTCAAGCTATTTTGATATGCCTTCTTGTCTATCATTTAAAATAAAATCTTGCTAAAATTTTTCTGTTCATTTTTACCTAATGACTTGAATAGAATTGGAATTATCTATGCTTTAAACATTTTGTGTAATTTTCTTCAAAATCATCTGGACTTGGTGTTATTTCCTAAGCCAACTCAAGACTTTTAAACAATTATTAGACTTAAATTTTTCTGTGGCTTCTTGAATGAGTTTTAGTAGACTTTATACCTTTAATTTTCCTTCCTTTTGCATTCATTGGGTTCACTTTGTTATTTTTATCTAAGTCTTTAAGATGAATGCTTATTTCATTGATTTTTAACTTTTCCTTCTTTCATAAGTAAGGATTTAGCTGCATTTTATATAGAGTACTTTTCATTGTTTCATCTATGTTCAAATGTTTGTCATTTTCTTCTTTTGCCTATTAGTTATTTGGGAGTATAATATCTAATTTCCACATATATTTGGTACTTTAAAAGTTATCTTTTCATTATACTTTATATCTAATAACTGTAGAAATTTTGTATAATTTTCTGTTATCAGTTACTTGAAGTTTGAGTTGCAGTACAGTTTATTTCAAAATCAGTTACATATATATTTTATGTATGCTTAAAAAATGATATGCTCCCCAATTTGGGGAATCAGGGTTCAATGTATGTTCATGAAAACAACTTTATTAAATGTGTTGCTCAAATCTTCCATATCTTTGCTAAGTTTGGGTTTTGAATCTCATAGTGAATTGAATAACAGCTCATTGTATGATGGTAGATTTATTATGTTCTGTCTACCATCTGCCTTTTTTTTTCTACATCTCTGGCTAGGTTATTATGCACAGAAAAGAACGTAAAATTTTCTACATTCTTCATATGAACTGAAAGCTTTTATCCCAAATAATGGATTTTGCCTTAAGATCTATCTTGTCTCTGATATTAAAATAACCTTAACAGCTTTATCTTAGCTGGTATTACTATACTTTTTCTTTCAAACTTCTTGGGTCCTTATGCTTTATATGAATCTCGTGAACTGCATAAAGATGGATTTTTTTAAGTATAATCTGATAATTCCTACAAGTGTTTCCTTCAACCCATTCTGTGCTTTCTACTATTACTAAGTTGTTTTTATAAAATATGCCCTCATTTAAATTGATTTTTTAATGTTATATTATTTTCCCATTTACCCCACATGCTTTTTTATTTATGATTTATTTCTACATTATAATGGTTAAATGTATATTTTAATATACTAAATAAATGATAAAGTAAAATAATATCTATATGCTTCTCCCAAATAGAAGCTTAGTGTATTTTAACTATGACCACAAACTACTCAAAGCTGTTAAACATTCATGATTTCTTTGTCAAATGTTTCAATTCTATGTTAGTGATATATGTCTTTATTTTTTTAATGTAAAAAATTATAAAATGTTGACCATGTTCACAATACTATTTCAAATGCTAAAACTATTTTATCTCCCTAATCCTTAAAATAATCTTATGAGGATATCACTGTTTTATTTCAACATTTTTGGTTTGATTTTATGTCTGCCTATGTTTACCATTTTATTTTGCTTACCATTGACTTCTTCTGTATTCATTTGATTCTGGAAATACATCATTTAGATATTCCAGTGAGAATGCACTTCTGACAAACTCTCTATAGTTTACCTAAAAAATGACTTTATTCTGCCCTTGTTCTTGAATGATAATTTACCTACACTAAAATATCATACATTGATGGTTATTTAAAGTATCTCTTTTTACTTTTTGTATAATCTCTAAATTCAATTTATGCTCAATTGAAGTACTCTTTGGTATCATTGCTTTCTCATTATAGGTAATTTGTGTTTAACTATGGATACTTTTAAGATTGTCTCATCTTTGGAAATTTAAAATGACCAAAATTTGCTTAAATATGGATTGCATTTGTCAAGCTTGTGTTTTATTATTTCCTAAATCTTAGCTTTTCTGTCATTCATCTATTTTAGAAAATTCTAATAAATTATCCCTTTAAATAATTCCTGTCCAATATTTAAAGGGAACAAACATCTCCTGGATGTCTCCTTCTGGAATTCCGAATAAATATACAGACTTTCCTGCTTTATCTAGCATATCTATAACTATCTGTCTTTGATTCTTTGATTCTTTTTTTCTTTGCAATTTCATTCCATATATAATATATATATTCTCCATTATATATATATATACATATATATGTGTGTGTATATATATATATATTTTTTTCTCCATTCTTTCTTGAGCTATTTATAGTATATCTTTGATGAGAGGATAAAAGTGGTGAAATAGGAGGATCCTGAGATCTACTCCTTCCATAGGCACAGTAAGACTACAACTACATAAAGAACAACTCTCTTTGAGAATGACATGAAGTGTAGCAAAGCAGCTCTACCACAGCCAGAGATAGAAGGAAACAGATACATTGACAAAGGTAGGAGCAGAGATGTGGTCTACTTAGGACACATACCCTTAGCATGGCAACCACCAACAAGAGGGATGTCACAGGTCAGGAGGCCCTCCCTTGGGCATGAAGGATTTAAGCTGGACATCCCTGCCCTGGGGACCTGCACAGGGAAGATGAGCTCCCATAATATCTGACTTTGCAAATAAGGAGTGTTTAACTCTGGAAGAACTGGGGAGCTATAGGAAAACAAGACTTTGCTTTTAAGGGGTCTACACACAAATTAATTTGCTCTGAGACACAGCATAGATGCAGTTTGAAAAGCTCCTGGATCATAGATGAAGATTTACTGACTAAATTTAGAGTGTGTGCTGTAGGAACAGGGATCTGTAGGAAATTTCTTCAGGAATGGAAGCACACTCCTTCTACTAAGCTGTTCCAGTGCTGGTGGGGCCTATTTATTTCACTCCATATCCACTTTGCTAACACCAGTTAACCACCCCTGGCACTCCCAGTTGGGCCCACCACACTCTACCTACCCACCCAGGCAGGAATGCCTTCACAGCAACTCTTGCCCACCACAACCAGTGGGACAGCCTCAGTGAGACCAATGTTGTTCCAAAGTGGTTCCCATACTGGGAGTGGGGGTCTAGCCCCACTCAAAGCCCACTCACTGAACTTATGGTTGGGCATCACAGCCAGCTTGGTCAGAGACAAATCTCACCCACCAATGTACCTGCAGCAGTCATGGCCCAGGCACAACAAAAGAGAACATGCAGCTCACATAAGACATTGCTAGAGTGCCTGGTTCTGGTGACCAAGGGCCTTAATTATAAGTTTACTTGTTCAAGAATGGGACACAAAGTCGATCTACCTAATATATATATATATTGATATATATAATTATGCATATCTATATATATTGATCTACCTAATATATATTATATATATAATTATATATAATATATATATACACACACACACCTAATATAAACAAATACAGAGAATCAGGCAAAATAAGGAGACAGAGGAGTATATTCTAAAGAACAAAACAACTTCATAAAAATAAAATGCACATAAGCAATCTACTTGATAAGAATACAAAGTAATGGCTAAAAGGTGCTCACCAAACTTGGTAGAATGGATTAACACAGTGAAAACTTTAACCAAGAGATATAAAAAAATAAAAAAAGAAGCAATAAGAGCTGAAATAACTGAAATGAAAAATAAACTAGAGGAAATCAACAGCAGCTTACATTCTGAAGAAGAATGGCTCAGTGATCTGGAAGACAAGGTAGTAGAAAACACCCAAGGTGAACAACAACAAGAGAAAAGAATTTTTAAAAATGAGGATAATTTAAGGGATCTTTGGAACAATACCAAGCATAGTAATACTCACATTATTGGTGTCCAAGAAGGAAGAGGGAGAGAGAAAAGGGGAGAATATTTATTAGAAGAAATAATAACTGAAATCTTCCTTAACTTGAGGAAGGAAACAGACATCTAGATCCAGAATGTACAGAGAGCTCCAAACAAGAAGAATCAAGAGGTCCACACCAAAACACACTAAAATTAAAGTCAAATATTAAAGATAAAGAGAGAATCTTAAAATCAGCAAGAGAAAAGCAATAAGGGAATCCCCTGAAGATTTTCAGCTCATTTTTCAGCAGAAATTTGCATCCCAGAAGGGAGTGGTACAATATATTCCAAGTGCTGAAATGAAAAAACCTGTAAGCAAGAATACCCTATCTGGCAAAATTATCATTCATAATGGAAAGAGAGCTAAAGAGTGGGGGGAGGGGAGATGGCAGCATGAAAAGTGATGCAGAAATATCCTTCCAAAACCACATATAATACGAAATACATAAAAGACAACTGATCCTAAAAGAGTGAACAGAAAGAAGATTGCAACAGTGGGCCTATAGCTGGGGAAAAGATCTCACAGAAAAGTGTGAAGAAGCAAAGCCACAATCTGGCAGGACCTGAACCCTACTCCCCTCCCCCCAGCTCACTGGCAGGAAGAAGAGAAACAGAGAGGTGAGGGAGTAGAAGCCCAGGATTGCTAAATACCTGACCCTGGAGATCTACTCTGGGAGCATAAAACCATATTGCATGGTGGTTCGAAAGCAAAGACAGGCAGAATACTCAGAAAGACTGAAATTCTACCTGCTTGTGGAGAACAGGTTCCCACAACTGGCTGCTCTGGGACAAAAGAAAGGCAGGTACTTTGAAAGACTTCCCAACAGTGAGAAGGCTGCTAAAGGGGCAAGGATTACACAGAGCTTGCTGCTCAGGAGAAGGACAGGTGGACAAAATCAACCTGACACACTCAGCCCAGAAGGTTGAGAATTTTCAGGAGTTTCAGGCACTCCATACCCTTGGCTGGAAACACATCTCCCAGGCCTCCCACCACAATATGCAGCCTTCTATTCCTTTCTTCTAGCCAGCACCTGCTCACAAACCTGCCGCCTCTGCCAGTGCACCAGGCCAGGCAGAGGGCAGCCCCGCCTATGGCTGCTACAAGGGTGTGTCTCAGAAATTGCTCCCTGCACCCGTGGCTCACTAGCCCAGAGAGTGCCGGCAGGCACTGTGGCCAGGAAGCAGGAAAGACCTCTGTCCTCCCGGCAGGTAGCGGCACCGCTTGCCTGAGAACCTGGCCATCATTCCAAGCCAGCCAGAGGGCAGTCCTGCCTACAGCAGCTATAGGGGCATATCCAAGAGGCTACTCTTTGCATGTGCAGTTTACTGGCCATGACAGTGGAGGCAGGCAGTGTGACCGGGAAGCAGGAAGGAGCTCTTTACTCCTGGCAGGCACTGGTACCACTCGCCTGCGACTCCTGCCATCGCTCCAGGTGCTGGACAGCTCTGGAGAGTAGAGCTTCACTCAGGGCACTAGAGAGTGCTGCCTGCACAAACCTATTATTCCACATTATCCAGTAGGATTATGAAAAGAAAGGCAGAAGAACCTCATTCAATCCAAAGTCCTTCAAACACCAGAAAGAGGGCTCAATGAAACTGAAATCACCAATCTCCTGATAAAGATTTCAAAATAAAAATCATAAACATGCTAATGGAACTACAAATATTCGTGATCTAAGGGACAAATTCAAGAGAGATAGGCAAAAGTACAGTATCTGAATGAAGCATACAATGGAGGGATTTAAAAGCACACTAGAAGACAGAGGAGACAATAATGCAATAGAAATTAGAGAACAGGTATACAAACAAGCTGAGGCATAGAGATAAAAAAGGATCTCTAGGAATGAAATAATTATAAGAAAATACTCTGACCAATCCAAATGGAAAAAATATTTGCATTATAATAGTACCAGAAGAAGAAGAGAAAGAAAAAGGGATAGGAAGTGTCCTTGAAGAAATAATTGCTGAAAACTTCCCCAATCTTGGAATGAAATAGTTTCTGAGGTCATGGAAGGGCACAGATCTCCTAACACAAGGAACCCAAGGAAGACAACACCAAACATATAATAATTAAAATGGCAAAGATCAAGGACAAGGAGAGAGTATTGAAGGCAACCAGAGAGAGAGATAAAAGATCATTTATAAAGGAAACCACATCAGGCGATCTTCAGACTTCACAGCAGAAACCTTAGAGGCCAGAAGGGAGTGGCATGATATATTTAATGCAATGAGACAAAAAGACCTCGGCCAAGAATACTCGACCCAGTGAGATTATCATTTAAATTTGAAGCAGGGATTAAACAATTTCCAGACAAGCAAAAGTTGAGAGAATTAACCTCCTATAAACCATCTCTACAGTGTATTTTAAAGGGACTTCTCTAGATGGAAGTGCTCTAAAGGCTAAATAGCTGTCCCCAGAGAAAATAAAACCATAGTAAAGGAAGTAGACCAATTAATTACTAAGCAAATGCAAAATAAAATAAGCTACCGAAAAAGTCAGTCAAGGGATACAAAGAGTACAGAATATGAAACCTAATATATAAACAGTGGAGGAGGAAGAAAAAGATGGGAGAAAAAATGAAAAGAATCTTCATATTGTGTTTATAATAACATAATAAATGAGTTAAGTTAGACTGTTAGCAGTAAAGAAGATGTACTTGGATCTTTGGTAATCACGAATGTGAAACCTTTAATGGCAGTAAGTACATATATATTGATAATCACCCTAAATGTAAATTGGCTGAATGCATCAACCAAAAGACATAGAGTTACAGAATGGATAAAAGAACTAGACCCATCTATATGCTGCTTAGAAGAGACTCACTTCAAATCCAAATACATACACAGACTAAAAGAGAAGGGATGGAAAATGACATTTCATGCAAACAATAGAGAGAAAAAAGCAGGAGTAGCAGTATTTGTATCAGATGAAATAGACTTCAAAACAAAGAAAGTAACAAGAGACAAAGGAGGACATTACATAATAATACAGGGTGAGTCCAATAAGAGGATATAACCATATAAATATCTATGAACTCAATATAGGAGCACCTAAATAAGTGAAACATATACAAACACAATTAATGAAGGAAATAGAATACAACACATTCATTTTGGGAGACTTCAACACATCACTTACTCACTCCAAACTATAGACCAACGAGTCAGATAAAAAGTAAGGAGGCAGAGGCACTAAACAACACATTAGCACAGATGGACATAACAGACATCTATAGGACACTCCACCCAAAAGTAACAGGATACCCATTCTTCTCAAGTGCACATAGAACATTTTACAGATCACATACTGTAAAAAGGCCACAAAAAGAGCCTCAGTAAATTCAAAAAGGTTGAAATTGTACCAACCAAATTCTCAGATCACAAAGTTATGAAACTAGAAATAAATTGTGTGAAGAAAACAAAAAGGCCCACAAACACATGGAGGCTTAACAACATGTTCCTAAATAATCAATGGATCAATGACCAAATTAAAACAGACATCAAGCAATATATGTAGACAAAAGAAAACAGCTCAACACTCTAACTTCTGTGGGACACAGTGAAGGCAGTCCTAAGAGGAAAGTGCTTAGCAATTCAGGCCTATTAAAGAAGGAAGAACAATCTCAAATGAATAGTATAAATTCACATTTAATGAAACTGGAGAAATAAGAACATATGAGGCCCAAAGTCAGTAGATGGAGGGGCATAATAAATATCAGAGAAGAAATAAATAAAATTGAAAAGAATAAAACTATTGAAATAACGACTGAAACCGAGAGTGGGTTATTTGAGAAAATAAACAAAATAGATAAACCCCTAGCCAGACATATCAAGAAAAAAATGAAAGTCTACACACACAAACCGAATCAGAAATGAGAAAGGAAAAATCATTACAGACAGCATAGAAATACAAAGAATTATTAGAGAAGAATACTATGAAAAATTATACATTAAACATTGGATAACCTAGTAGAAATGGACAACTTTCTAGAAAATACAACCTCCCAAGACTGACCCAGAAAGAAACAGAAAATCTGAACAGACTGATTATTAGAAATGAAATTGAACTGGTAACCAAAAAATTACCCAAGAACAAATCTCTGGACCAGATGGCTTCAAGCCTATATTTTATCAGACATTTAGAGAAGACCTAATACCCATCCTCCTTAAAGTTTTCCAAAAAGTAGAAGAGGACGGAATACTTCCAAAGTCATAGAGTGATGAGGCTAGCATCAAATACCAAAACCAGGCAAAGACACCACAAAAAAAGAAAATTACAGATGAATATCCCTGAAGAACATAGATGCAAATACTCAACAAAATATTAGCAAACCGAATTCAAAAATACATCTAAAAGATCACACATCATGATCAAGTGGGATTTATTACAGGGATGCAAGGATGGTGATATATTCAAAAATCCATCAACATCATCCACCACATCAACATAAAGGACAAAAACCACATGATCATCTCCATAGATGCTGAATGAGAATTCAACATAATTCAACATCCATTCATGATAAAAACTCTCAACAAAATGGGTATAGAGGGCAAGTATCTCAACATAATAAAGGCCATATATGACAAACCCACAGCCAATGTCATAATTAAAAGCAAGAAGTTGAAAGCTTTCCTTTAAGATCAGGAACAAGACAAAAATGTCCATTCTCACCACTTTTATTCAACATAGTTCTGTAGGTCCTAGCCACGGCAATCAGACAACACAAAGAAATAAAAGGCATCTAGACTGGCAAGGAACAAGTTAATCTGTCACTGTTTGCAGATGATATGATATTATACATAAAAAAACATAAAGAACCCACTCCAAAATGACTAGATCTAAAATCTGAATTCAGCAAAGTTGCAGGATACAAAATTAATACACAGAAATCTGTTGCATTCCTTTACATTAACGATGAACTAGCAAAAGGAGAAATCAGTAAAACAATTCCATTCACAATTGCATCAAAAAGCATAAAATAACTAGGAATACACCTAATGAAGGAAGTAAAAGACCTATTTAAAGAAGGACTGAAAACTACAAGACACTCATGAGAGAAATTAATGAAGACACCAATAAATGGAAATACATCCTGTGCTTATGGATAGGAAGTATTAATATTGTCAAATGGCCATCCTGCCTAAAGCAATCTACAGATTCAATGCAATCCCTATCAAAATACCAACAGCATTCTTTAACAAACTATAGCAAATAGTTCTAAAATTCATATGGAACCACAAAAGACCCCAAGTAGCCAAAGCAATCCTGAGAAGGAAGAATAAATCCCATATACAAAAGTCAACACAAAATGGATCAAAAACCTGAATGTAAGTCATGAAACCATAAAACTCTTAGAAGAAAACATAGGCAAAAATATCTCTTGAATATAAACATGGGTAACCTTTTCCTGACCACATCGCCTTGGGCAAGAGAAACAAAATAAAAAATGAACAAGTGGGACTACATCAAACTAAGAAGTTTCTGCACAGCAAAGGACACCATCAGCAGAACAAAAAAGCATCCTAAAGTATGGGAGAATATATTTGCAAACAACTTATCCTGTAAGGAGTTAACATCCAAAATATATAAAGTGCTCACATGCCTCAACACCCAAAAGGCAAATAACCTGATTAAAATATGGGTTGATGATCTGAACAGACACTTCTCCACAGAAGAAATTCAGATGGCCAACAGGCACATGAAAAGATGCTCCACATCACTAATCATAAAATCCAAATTGAAACCTCAATGAGATATCACCTCACACCAGTTAGGATGGCCAACAGAAAAGACTAGGAACAACAAATGCTGGTGAGGATGTGGAGTAAGGGAACCCTCTTACACTGTGGGTGGGAATGTAAATTAGTTCAACTGCTGTGGAAAGCAATATGGAGGTTCCTCAAAAAACTAAAAATAGAAATATCATTTGACCCCAGTAACCCACTCCTAAGAATTTACCCAAAGAAAACAAGATTCTAGATTCATAAAGACATATGCATCTCTGTTTATCGCAGCACTGTTTACAATAGCCAAGACATGGAAGAAACCTAAGTGTCCTTCAGTAGATGAATGTACAAAGATATGGTATATATATATACAGTGGAATACTTTTCAGTCATAAGAAGAAAACAAATCCTGACACTTGCAACAACATGGATGGAGCTAGAGGGTATTATGCTCAGTGAAATAAGCCAGGCAGAGAAAGACAAGTACCAAATGACTTCACTCCTTTGTGGAGTAGAGCAACAAAACAAAAGCTGAAGGAACAAAACAGCAGCAAACTCACAGACTCCAAGAAGTGACTAGTGGTTACTAAAAGGAAAGGGGTTGGGGATGGAGGGCAGGAAGGGATGTAGAAGGGGATTTAGAGGTGTTATGATTAGCACACATAATGTAGGTGGGGCATGGGGAAGGCAGTATGGCACAAAGAAAACAAGTAGCGACTGTAGCATCCTACTACACTGATGGACAGCGACTGTAATGGGGTATGTGGGTGGGACTTAATAATAGGGGTGAATGTAGTAACCAAAATGTTACTTATGTGAAACCTTCATAAGATTGTATATCAATGAGACCTTAATAAAAAAGAAGAAAGAAAACTTGAGACCAACATCCCTGATGAACACAGACATACAAATCCTCATAAAACTATTAGCAAACTGAATTTGATAATACATTAAAAGGATCATACACCATGATCAAGTAGGATTTATTCCAGGGTTGCAAGGATGTTTCAGTACCTGCTAATCAATCACCATGATACACCATATTAATAAAATGAAGGCTAAATAACAAGTGATTTTCTCAATAAATATCAAGAAAAAGCATTTGACACAATTCAGCATGTAGTTATTATGGTAACAAGTATTAATAAAGTGAATATAGAGGGAACATACCTCAACATAATAAAGGCTATATATAGCAAATCCACAGCTAACATCATACTCAACTGTGAAAAGCTTTTCCTCTAAAAGCACGGACAAGACAGTGGTACCCACTCTTGCCACTTTTATTCAACAGAGTATTGGAAGTCCTAGCCATGGCAATCAGACAAGAAAAGGAAATAAAAGGCAAATTCGTAAGGAAGAAGTAAAACTGTCACTATTTGCAGATGACATGATATTATATATGAAACCTTAAAGACTCCACCAAAATGCTATTAGTTTAAATGAATTCAGTAAATTTTTAGGATACAAAATTAATAAACAGAAATCTGTTACCTCTCTATTAATTAATAATGAGATATTAGAGAGAGAAAGTAAGAAAAAAAATCCCTTTTACAACTGCATCAAAAATAATAAAATGCCTAGGAATAAATTTAACAGCTATATGCAAAGGAATGAAACTGGAGCATTTTCCTACTCATAACACACAAAAACTCAAAATGGATTAAATACCTAAATGTAAGAATGAAAATTATAAGACTCGTTTAAAAAAGCATAGCATTAATCTCTTGGACTCAGTCTGAGCAATATTTTGTTTTAGATCTGTCCCCTCAGGCAAGAACAAAGGCAAAAATTAAAACATAAAAAGCCATAAAAACACACAAAAAACAAAAATGACTATATCAAACTAAAAGCTTTTGAACAGCAAAGGAAACCATCAATAAAATGAAAAGGAAATCTACTGAATTTGAGAATATATTTACAAATGATACTTTTAATTAGAGTTAATTTCTAAAATATATAAAGAACTCATAAAAGTCAACACCAAAATACAATCTGATTTAAAAATGAGCAGAGTATCTGAATAGATATTTTTTTCAAAAGAAGATAATACAGGTGGCCAACAGACACATGCTAGATGTTCAACATCAATAATCAGCAGGGAATTGTAAATCAATAGCACAATGAGCTATCACTTCATACCTGTCAGAATGGTTAGTATCAAAGAATAAAAAATACAATAAACAAAATGTGTTACAAGGATGTGGAGTAAAGGGAACTCTTGGGCACTTTTTAAGTAGGAATGTAAATTGGTGCAGCCACTATGGAAAACAGTATGTGGGTACCTCAGAAAATTAAAATGGGAAGTGCCTACACTCCAGCAATTTCACTTCTGGGTATTTATCTAAATGAAATTAAAACACCATTCCAAAATGATATATGTACACTTATATTCATTGAAGCATTGTTTATAATAGCCGAAGTATGGAAGTAATCTACGTGTCCATTAGTAGGTGAGTAAAGAAGATGTGGTTCAGATATGCACAATGGAATACTAATCTATAAAAGAAAATGATATTTTGTCATATGCAACAACATGGATGGACCTAAAGGCTATTATGCTAAATGAAATAACTCAGATGACAAAAGACAAATACCACACAATTTCACTAATACATGGAATTTAAAATTCAAAACAAGTGAACAAAATCAAAAAGATTCATAAATATAAAAAACAAACTGGTGCTTGCCAGAGGGAAGAACAATTGAGGGTAGGTGAAATAGGTGAAGGGGACACAGAGTACAAACTTACAGTTATAAAGTAAATAAGTCAGGGGGATGTAAAGTATATAGGGAACACACTCAATAATATTGTAATAATTTTGTATGATGACAGGTGGTAACCAGATTTATTATAGTGATGATTTTATAATGTATATAAATGTTAAATCAATATGTTGTACATTGGAAATTAATATAATACGGTATGCCAACTCTACTTCAATAAAAAATAATAAATGTATAATTTTTAACAAATTCACTGAGCTTTGCATTAAAATATTTCTATTCTGCATTTCTATGTTTTATTTGGTTCTTTTCCAAGGCTGCCTTTATAATTTTGTTTTTCTCTTGTCCTTTCCTCATATTTTTAATTCATTATTTTATATATTTATTTTAAAAATTGTATGTAATCATTTGGATGTATTTTGTTCTTGAAATTTTAATTAATAGTGTTGTTTGTTTTGTTGTTGCTTTTTTTTTTTGCTTTTTTTCATTTTCTTTATTTCATGATTGCTCATTTCTTCCTGTGTGTGGTGTAATTTGAAATTCTGAGCAGATATTTGAGTGAGCATAATTGTGAGAATTTGAGAGCCTTATTCAAGTGTATATTTCTCCAAAAGGATTGGCCTCATTGATTCTGCCTAATGTCCCAAGATGCTTGTGATCTTATTAAACAGAGCTACTTGGCTGGGGGTTTTCCAGATGCCAAAGAAGTGAATATTCAAACTACTGATATGAATGAGCACAGAGCTCTGGTGATTGATTCTCAGCCTAAAGTTTATTTTCCCAGCAAGATTAGAGACTGATAAGAACAAAATTACGTATCTCTTTTCTGAAGAGCAGGATTTTGTGTTCATTTTCTTTATTCTTTCTCTACAGGTATAGTCACTTGAAGGTCTAGTCTTTATTAAAGGATCCAAGTTTCAACTCCCCACTTTGCAGAGAGCCAATATTTGTCTACTGTATCCAGCATAATCATTAAAACCCACGTTTTAAGTTCAAAGAAAACAAAGATGTTATCATCAGCTCAGGTTTTAAGCTTTATAGGTCCCTCTTAAACTTGGCTCCTAGCAGCAGCATTACTTCTTTCTGGACTTAGTTTCATATTACTGTTTTTATCCGATAGCTCTAGGATTTATTTTAGTGTGTAGGTGTAGGTGTGTGTCTAACACATAGTCATTTAAATTCCCCTTGCTAAATCAAGAATAGCCTCCATGTTTTTAAATCTAGTGTGTATTTGATTAATTCTTCTACATTCCTACTTACCTTTTTAGTAGCATTAAACACACTGTAATCTCCCCACTTTGAAATACTTTTTTTGCTTGCCTTCCACTATTCTACCACACTTCTGTTTTTTCTCCAATCTTGTTGGATTTTTCTTTCTGAACCCTTTAATAGCTTATTATCTCTAAACAAATATTAAAAGACATAAAAAACTGTCAACTTTATCCTAGGTCCTCTCTTCTTCAACTACACTCCTGCCACTTTCATTATAAAGAATTACCCACAGAGATACCACTTTAAAATACAAATGATGATTTCACTCCACCACATACAGCCATTCAAATGATGTTCAATACTCCAAGAAGAAAGGTCAATTTTACCAACATTATCCATAAAGGTCCTGGAGAAGATTTCTCCTACCTTCCTACCTCTCCAGCACTAGCTCTCTCTCCTCAACTTCCTGTTGGCACTGGACTTCTTTTGTTCTTCATATTCACTGTTTCTTCCTAACAGAGGGCCTTCATATAGCCTCTCCCTTTGTCTGACAGTCTTCCATCTCTTTTTTTCATCTAAATAACACCTACCACTCCTCAGAAATGAGAATTCTGCTATCTCAGAGTTGCCTTTACTAGTTGCCTTGCATTTGAATACCTCATATCTATCCCAATTTACTCTCAGTTATTCATTGAATAAATACTGAGAACCTATTTTGTGACAGAAACAGCTTTAGATGTTGAACTATATATAGTAGCAAATAAAATAGACCAAATCTCCTTCCATACAGTTGGGGGGAATAGGGAAAAATGATAAATAGACAAAAATATAGGTATTCAGAAAGTGTTAGTTGGGAAATGGAGCCCTTCTTAGCATTAGTCACAGTTGCTATTTAAAATTTGTTCTATGTTTATTTAAATTAATGACATGGTCTATGTTAATTTTTGCTCATTATTGGACCCCCAGTATTTGCCATGATGACTATCACACCATAATGTTCATAAAAAATTATATTTATATCGTACTCTTGAACAGGAAGACATTTTATGTTGACCTGATGAAATTTTAGTACAAGATCATTCTTTTCATTACACAACAAATACTTGTTAAAGTGCAATTCTATGTGTCATGCATTATACAGGATCATGAAGTTTGTATTCTGTTGGGTTGGGAGGTGAAACAAGAAATGGATTAATAAGGATAAATGTAAGGATTCTCAGACCCGTCATAATAATTTTATACTTTTTAACAAGGACTATTACTCACCAGCTGGAGAACATGGGTATTACTGAAAAAGGGACCATGGGTTTAGACAGAGTAGGGTGAGGGCCTCCCAAAAAAGCAAAGCAGGATAATTATGGTCAAAACAATGTAACAATGTGCAAAGAAACTCCTACCAAAACTCATGTTAAACATTAAGCAAAATCAGAGGCACACAAATTCTTTAGGGTAGAAATACCAAATTAGGAATATAAGCATTCTTCAGTGAGATTAGTTAAAACAGAAGACAACATTCAGGCAGGAACCAGTAAAAAATAGGCAACTCAGTTTAAAATAAAATATAAACCCCAAGGCAAAGCCCAGCCATGGACTCTCCTGCCCTTCCTGGCATGTGCCAGGAGCTCTGTCCTCTCATTTTATCTCTAAATAAAAGCCTCTGCCTTGCTTGCCTACCTTGGGTGTTTGAGAAGTTCATTCTTTGACTCTGTGAACCAGAACCCCGCCATCATTATGATTTTTAAGTTCTATAACATCACAACACCTCTAACATGCTGTGAATTAAAATTGATTAGTCCCAAGTCAAAGTTAGAACTCAGCTTCCCTACGACTCGAACAAGGTGATATTGCACCACAGTATGTCATACTAACATAATGCATTCCAAGATAATCAAGTTTAGCAAAAAAAGGTTATTTAGGATTAAAATTTCTATCACATCAGCAAATTCTTTAACACAGTGCATGATGCAAAGTATATGTTCAAACAACATTAGTTCCCTTAGCACAAATACAAGAATATCTGAACAGATCCACTTTCCTTTGGCTTTTTTTTTAGGGGTGATTCAGAATAAATTCAGAATAAATTCCAATGTTTGCCAATTGGCCATAAGAAAAGGGATAATGATGATAAAACATACTCTAGGAGCTGACTACCAACCCATAATTGAGTAATTTCTAATCCTTTTTCAACTTTTTGTTTCTCAGGACTGTTATTGTCCTCACACTGACCTTCAGTTGTCCAGGGGTACAGGGCATATTCTATGAGTTATCCACTAAGTTGTGATGAATGGACATTTGTCCTACTTCCCTACATGAGACCAACAGAAATAAACAAAAAGAACCCCAAAGTAAAAAGGAAATATACTCTGTGCTTAAAAAGAAAGAAAAGAAAGATAATAAAATAAACTCTTAAATAAAATTGCCAAAAGCAATAAAAATTAGAAATCAGCCACGAGGTACTGCATGGTCCCAGATGCCTCTCCCCTGTCAGGAGAATAGCACGCATTGAAGAAAAGAGGCACTCCGGAAGGATCCCCAGCGCTTACAGGTAAAAGAGGAGGAGATGAAAACAGATGAGCAGAAGAAGGAAACACATAAAAACGGAGGAACAAAAACAGAGGAAACATAAAAAGCACCCAGCCTGGGGACCATTTCCACAACATTGGAAGAGGAAGGAAAAATACATTTTATTTTTTTTCTCAACCACTTCCTAACTGTGATGGAAGAATGAAGGGAATTGAGTTAGAACAGAGGCAGGAATCATTAATCTGGGAACATGACTTAGAGCAGCTGGCCAAATACAAGACAGGAGGCATAATGGATGGTCTATCAAAAAGAGACCTTTGATCCAAGAATCTTTTCAGGGACCGAGACCCCTGCTGGAAGATATGCCGAACCTAAAATGAAGAAAATATATACCCACAGACTCCCTTTAACCTTTTCCCCTCCCAGAAAGCGATGGGATTTAACCCAGTGCAGGGGACCTGATGTTTGGTTTAGCCCTCTGGTTCTTCTGAAACACAGGATTAAATAACAGCTCAAAAATGAGAGGTATGCAGTCCCCCAGACTAAACACTAAGGCAAAAATTTAAACAGTGCCCAGGTAAGCAATAAATAGGCTGGTGAGAGGAAAGAAGAAAACTCTACCCTTTTACAGACAAGAATAAAAAAATGGGGAGCTAAAAACAGAGAAGAACTGAAATCATCTATCTTGGGAACCATTTCCACAACATGCTATTTGGATATTGATGTTGTAAAACTGAGAAATGGGGTTAATGATATGATTCAGTGTAGAAATAATTATTATAACCAAAATCACCTTGTAAAACTTACAGTTTATCAGAAGAGATTCTCTCTCTCTACTTCACATACATACATAGATGTACACATATACATGTAGCACAGGTATAAATACATGAAAATAACATATATCAATGCATAAAATATAGACGTGCATATATGTGCAAATGCATATATAATAAGATGACAATGAAAATATATCTATTATAATAGTAAATGAAAAAGGAATGAGACACTTGAAGTCAAAACTATAAATTATATATAGTGTCTAAGACCCCAGAACAGGTTTCTCACTGTAAAACATTACATATTTATAGGGTAGTATAAAATAATGAGAGATTCCTAGTCTAAGACATGACTTTAAAAAAGTAACTTCTGGAGCACAGTGCCCTGCCTGGTGTCAGACCATACCTATGTTAAGCTCACTCAGAACAGCTCTTCATAAACTACAAAAATGAGGAAAAGGAGAAAAGAGGGATGCAAAGGAAAAGCAGTGAGCTTTGCAAGCCACTGAAGTTAGCCTCCTTCAAGTTCCATAATAAAATCACAGTATCTTTTTAAACAAACTATACACTTGCAAAATGTTCAAGCCAAACTTCCAGAAATACAAGCAGAATATTAAAATAACACCATTGAAGACTTTGCCTTAATTCTCTCAATCTAGAGGAAAGGATCTGAATTCTATAACTAATAAGGTTGAGTGCACACACACAAAGGGAGAGTATGATAATAGTGATAATAAAACTTCTTTAAAATGAACTCATTTATTAGACTACAGAGATAAATTAGATCTCAATAAAATTTTGTAATGGAGAAATGAGAGTTTCTTGGAATAGGCTGACTTGAGTACTAATCTTGACTATGTTTTTAAATTAACAGATTTTTTATTTTTTAGTAGCTTTAGGTGTAAATAAAATTTGAGTGGAAATTATAGGGTGTTCCATATACTCCTTTATCTCCATCTGCGATTTTCCTCTATTATTAACATCTTGCATTAGGGTAATACATTTGTGACAATTAGTGTGCCAATATTGATACGTTACTAACTAAGGATTATAGTTTGCACTAGGGTTCACTCTTTGGGTTATATATTCTATGGGTTTGACATGTATCCGTCATTATACTCTCACATAAAATGGTTTCACTGCCCTAGAAATCCCTTATGTTCTACCTGTTCATCCTTCTTTCCCTTCCTTCAAGTCTCTAGTAACCACTAATGTTTTTACTGTCTGTAGTTTCGCCCTTTCCAGAATATCATATAGTTGGAATCATACAGCATAAGTAGCCTTTTCAGATTGGCTTTTTAAACTTAGTGATATGCATTTAAGATTCCTCCTTGTCTTTTCATGGTCTCATAAATCTTTTTTTTTTTAGTGCTGGATAATATTCCATTGCCCAGATGTGCCACAGTTTGTTTATCCATTCACCTATTGAAGGACATCTTGTTTGCATCTAAGTTTTAGAAATTATGAATAAAGCAGTATAAACATACATGTGCAGGTTTTTGTGTGGACATAAATTTTCAATTCACTTGCATAAATATAAAGTGGTGTGATTGCTGGATCATATTGTTAGAGCATGTTTGGTTTTGAAAGAATCTGCCAAGCTGTCTGCCTAGGTGACTGCACCATTTTGCATTACCATCAGCAATGAAAGAGAGTTCCTGATACTGCATATCCTCATCAGTATTTGGTGTTATTAGTGTTTTGGATTTTAATAACTCAAATAATTGTGTAGTTATATCTCATTGCTACTTTAATTTACAATTCCTTAATGACATATGACATTCAGCATCTTTTCTTATGCTTATTTTCTAGCCATATATCTTCTTTGGTGAGGGGTCTATTCAGATCATTTGCACATTGTTTAATTATGTTATTTGTTTTCTCAGGTAATAGATTTTTATGCTGTTTCACAGATTACCACAATTTAGCAGCTCACTATAACTCACATTTCTTATCTCACAGTCTCCATGGGTCAGGAGTCTGGACACAGCAAAACAATGGGCCCTCCAAAAAAGCAGGGTCTCCAAAGGCTGTTGGAGGGAGCTTCAATCTCATTTGAGGCTCAGGATCTTTATCCAAGCTCACTGATTGTTGGCTGAATTCAGTGCCTTGCAGTTGTAGGGGTGAGGCCCTCTCCTAGAGGCTGCCCACTGTTCCCTGCTATTTGGCCCCCTTCTCAATTTGGCAATTTGCTGCTTCAAGAACAACAGGCTAGCATCACCTCCTGCTTCAAGTTTCTTTGAAAGAGCTTGTCTGATTACATCCCGCCCACTCAGGATGACCTACCTTTTCAGTAAATCAAGCCAGTTGATTGGAGACTTGGATGACATTTGCAAAATTCCTTGCATTTTTCTCTATAACATAACCTCATCCATCATATTAACATATATTGCCCACACTAAGGAACGGGGATGATACAAAGCATGACTTACTTGGAGTCATCCTAGGATGTGTCTGCTAGTCAGAGTGAGCTCTGTGGACATTAGGCAGTCAAAACCTTTCCTGACCACACTACTCAGATGCTGTCGATGCTCGAGATCCTTTGGCCATTTTAGTGTACACCATCCCTGGTGTGCTTCCCCTCAATGTGTGTATCTGTGGGTCTTCATCAGTGGGCAGACAGAGAGAGCCTACTTGTACCTACAAGCACAGGGATTAATGTCTCTTTGTCTCGATCTTTAACTGCTGATTGACAGGTGAGAGAGAAAGGGGCACAAGTGCTCCAGTTGTCTGACCCCTGCCTGGGACTAGAGAGCATGAGCTTTGCTACAACAGCATCTCTGTGCAGCATGGCTGGGTATTGAATCCTTGTTCAGTTGCTTTGCTTTTCCCTCTCACTCCCCTAGTCCCCTACAATCTTTCTCCTGGAAAAACTTTCTAATAAACTTACAATTACTTTCACATAAATTCTCTTTGTAGGTTTGGTTCTGGAAAACTCAGCCTGAACTGTCAATATTAGAGGATCTTTTAAGGACCTTTCCAACTTTAAATTGAGTCATCCTTATAATCTAATTTGTGCCCAACTATGAGAGACTACTAATGAGTTATTACTTCCAGATAAGTTATTGTACTTGTATATTGTGCTTGTATAGTAGCATTCTGGAGACAAAGCCGCAACATGAAAGAAGCTGGTGGTTATTTCAGGCAGCTAGAATGAGCAGGTCGAAAGAGAAAAAGAAAAGACTTACAAGGATTGGTTTCTTAAAAATATCATACAGGACAGTTTTCTCTACTCCTCACTTTTAATTATTTGGTCCTAATTTATATGATCAGCCCTCTCTGATTGCCACTGGATTAGAGAACAGCTGTTCCCATATCGTTAAAATGAGTGTCAACTGAAGACTAGTTTCAGCATGGGGATGGTGATATGGTGCATACAGACAAAACAGCAGTCTTATTTTGTTCTTTGGTGTGGAACTCCAGTCTAGAAAGGATTACCAATAGAGATCCAGGATATATCCCAAAATCAACCAGTTTTATCCATCCTTATATTGCCACCCTAAACCAGTCCAGCAGCCCTTTGACATAGATTTCTATCTGGTCTTCCTTTTCCTCTCTTGAAAGCATAGCACACCACTTTCTACATAGATGCCAAGGTAAGTTGTTTAACCAGAAATTAGGTGATACAATTCCTTTCTTAAAAATTCCACAGTGGCTTCTTACTACTGTTAGAAAAAAATCATTTTTTTTTAACGTTTTCTGGAAGCTTCCAACCAGGGCTTATTGACCTTCAGTTCTAACCAGCTCTGGGCAACACACTTCAGCCGTACTGACCTAACTTCTAACTCAGGGTGATTACCCTGTGTGAGGTTCAGTCCCCAGCTTTCCATATACCTGGCTCTTTAATACTCAATCTATTCCCATTTCAAGTAGGGTGTACTCCACAACATTTTACTTCACCATCTTCATGGTACATTGAACTCTATGAAATTATCTCATTCATTTGAAATTTGTCTGAAACCCTCCTACGTGCGTATACACACACACACATACAAATACATACACCCATATGACTGTAAGAATGAGAATAGTGGCCCTGATAATCTTGTTTATTGCCATATCCACTGCCTCTTAACAGTTAGCAGGAATTTGAAGGGACTGAAAAATAAGTGAATAAAGGAACAAATGAAAGAATGAATGGATGGAGCTTTTCCATCTCTCTCTTCTCTTAGAGGAAATTACAGTTTATATCCAAGTCCCTATGATGGAATTCCTAATGATTTTGATTTGCAAACAGTTTGTGTTGTGATTTTACCAGATTAAAACCACAGTCAGATATAATCTTCTTCCAACTAAGTGGCAAAAATAAAATGAAACTGCCTAATATGCAGGAATGTTTGAGAAAATAAGAGCTGGTGAATAATAATTTGATTATGCTTATTAAAATTAATTTTTAAATAAAATGTCCTACCCTTGACACAGCAATTCTATGTTTATATCTTTAGCCTAAGAAAGTGCTGTGTGCACCAATACCAAAGTTCAGCTTTAAACTGCTAGATTAATAAGTACAGAGACATGCAAAGGTACAATATTTGGCTGGTAAAAATATATTAAGGGAAAACATTTATTAAGATTAAAGATAGATATTCCTAATATTATCAACTCAAAAAAGCAGTTACAGTAAGTATGCAATATTTCTCAAATTTTAAAAATATATAAATATGGGTATGCATAGACCCAATAAATAGTCTGACACTTGGCAGATGTGATTAGATTAAAAAATCTCTAGATAGGAATATTATTCTGGATTATCTGGGTAAGGCAATGTCACAACAAGGGTTCTTATAAGAGGGAGGCAGGAGGGTCAGATTCAAAGAAGGAAATGTAATAAAAAAGCAGGCATTGGTCTGATGCACTAAGGAATGTGAGCAGTTCCTAAAAACAGGAAAAGGCTGGGAAATGATTCTCACCTCGAGCTTCAAGAAGGAATACAAAGCCTGTCTACTCATTCTAGACCTGGCCTCCAGAATAATAAATATTTGGGGTCTTTTTAAGCTACTAAATTTGTGGTAATTTTTTAGTACAGCCATAGGACACTAATACATCCTGTCATACAAAAATCAAGACAACGTAAGAGAACATTTAACACAATATTCACAGAGACTCACACAGACAAATGTGTTAAAATCATATTTTTGTTGATGTTCAAATACAAACTTTTTGAGCCTGTTTCTTCAGGAATCCAATACTCTTAACAGAGGTGTACTGAAAATAATATTGAAGCACCCCAATACCAGTAACAAAAGCATAATGCTGCTCATTTATGTAAACAGTGCAGAACACCCTCTACCACAAAGTTGTTCCTTTTAATCTTTCCCCAGCAAGTTTACCTTACTAGCTTATTTTGATCAGTATTTGTAGCTTGAATAAAAATGACAAGAGGAATGAATGAGTGTAATTTACTCCCAGACCTGCCCAGTCTAAAATGTGGCTCATTACCTGCTTTTTTAAGTACACAAAGGTATGACTTTGTGATTTGGTAACATTTGTCCCCACCAAGATATGTAAATTTAATTGTAAGGAAGTGGAAATATTTTCAGCCTACTTCAGAAATGTGATTGTTTAGGAGCATTCTTCTCCAAAAACCTATGATCATGGAAAGCTTAGAGATTTTTCTTTCCACTGGTTTTGAGCTGCCAGCATGCAGAAACAGCATGCCGACTTGTTGAAGTGGGAAAAAGTGTATGTTTTTCTTTTCATGTTTTTTTCCTCAAAAATCACTCAACTGATTTATCCTGGTGGTATAAAAGAAATTCTATTTCAGAGCCAAAGTCAAACATTTTATATGTAATGGGATTAAATTTTGATTGACTAAAAAGGTTTTGTATAAAGTGCTGTTTAATAAATAACCAGTTCTTGGTGGTTGTTATTCCTTTGTTTTATTTTATAATATGCAATGTCATCCTAGATTCATGGTTGTGGCAGCTGATGGGAATGTGGCCCAACCTGCTGAGTCATGCAAAGGCCGAATGACTGAAAGGCCAAAGACAGCCTTGGACCAAATTATGAAATTAATAGTGTGTTTTCCTTCTTCCTTATGTCCTCCTTGGTCTGGCTACGTGCAGCCAGGCCAGAAACCCTCCATCCCAGCCTCCATGGCTCTCCTGGGCCCCACTCCATTCTGCTGCAAGAGGTCTTCATGCTTTTATCACTAGGAAAAAGGCAACTTCTTCCTTTACCACTTAGGAAGATTTAATTTGTCTAAAAGTACAACTGAAACTTTCAGCCAAAATGATTTTTTGAACTCATTATTATGTATATTTCTTTTTCCAGCTGTTTGTTGCTGTCATAAAAATTCAATTGAATTTTGTATATTGGTTTTTTGTAACCTACAGTCTTGCTAAATTCACTTCTTAATTGTAGCAATTTGTGGTATAATAGTGTATCTCATAGAAATTTTTTTTTAATGTAGACTCATACCATGTACAAAAAAAGGCAATCCTTAATTCTTTGTTTCTTCCTTTCTTTACTGTACTGGGCGGTCATCCCATCTGATGTTGAATGAAAAGTGGTAAGAATGAACATATTTTGCCTGTTCTGTTTTTTTCTGATTTTGACAAACATATTCAATACATCATTTACTATGAGGTTTTCTGTAGATTTTCATAGATGCTGTGTTAGTTGACTTGGTCTGCCATAATGAAGTACCATAGACTGGATGGCTTAAACAACAGATACAATTTACTCAGAGTCCAATATCAAGGTGTCCATAGGGATTGTTACTGGTAAAGCCTCTTTCCTTGGCTTGTAGCTGGCAGCATTCTTGCTGTGTCTTCGTGTGGCTTTTTCTCTGTGCATAGAGAGAGAGAGAGATATCTCTTTCTTTTCTTATAAGGACACCAGTCTTATCTGATTATCATATTTTATGACCTCATTTAACTTTAATTGCCTCTTACTGGCCCTATCTCCAAATATACAATCACACTTGGGATGAGGGCTTTAACCTATGAATCTCAGGGGGAACATAATTCAGTTCATGATAAATGTCTTTTAATACATTCAGAAAGATCTTTTCAATTTATGTTTAACTGGGATATTTAATCATGAAAAAGTATTTCGAATTTTGTCAAATAATATTTTTGCATCTATTAAGGTACAAATTATGTATATAAATTACATTGTTTGTTTTATGAATATTTAAAGAACTTTGTATTACTGGAATAAAACCCACTTGTGATATATTTATTCTTTATATATATGTTATTAAGTACTTTTGTATCTGTGTAGTTGAAGAACACATTTGTAATTTTCATGTAATGTCAAAATACATCCAGTTTCATAATATTGGTTTGGGTATCATTATGTGGACTTCATAAATAAATTAGGAAAAGTTCCCTCCTCCTAATTTTCTGAAAGAATTTTGATAAGATTGGTATAACTTGTTTCTTAAACTTTTGATAGAATTTATATATGAAATCATCATGTCCTGGAGTTTTCTTTGTTGGGAAAGTTTTGTTAGAAATTTTAGTTAGATATGGGGCTTCAGATACAGATATTAGATGTATTTATTTCAATTTCCTCTTGAATCAGTTTTAATATAGGTAGACACTGCTAACAAAAAATGAAGAAAAAGTACACTCACAGAAGCACTGAAATTAAGTAATTTAAGACAGTATTTCAGGCCAAAGACTTTTTTTTTAAGCTAATGTATCTATCTCAGTATTAGACAGTGATTTAAACTTAAAGAAAAAATATAAATGAGGTAAATTCAGTAGAAAATGTAACAAATTTGTAACTTTATGAACCTAATAAAACAAAAAAAGCAAATAGTAATGGAACTTCAAGGAGAAACTGACACACTTATTAGCAAAGATTTTTGGCACACCTTTCTCAAAAGTTGATACATTAATTAAACAAAAAAGTAAAAATATTTTGAACAAAGCTAGCAAGGTATGGGTAAAATTTCATTATTTCCAGAATCTCTCCCCTGGCCTTAGTGCATCTCTATATCAACAGATGTTTCCAAGGGGTAGAGAGAAGTAGTCCATCTCCATACCAACAGGTGATTATAAGGGTGAGCAAGGACATATCTGGACCAGCAAGGTTCGGTGGTGTCCCTTTTTGCAGCCAGGTTGGGAGAGACACGGGCGAGCAGAAGTGGACAACTGCTCGTAAGCAATAAATGGGTTTCTCCCACTTTATTTCTCCCTTTGACTGATTTCAATTTCAAAGGTAATTTGCTCCCTAAAGTTACAGAAGCTTAATAAAACATGTAGGGAATTTATTTCTAGAAATATAATAGCAAATGAGCTTCATCATCATAGAGTATATATATTCTCCAAAGCCTTGCCTTTATATTTTTCTAAAATTATGAAATATGATTCTCCTGTAACTTTGCCAAACTATGCAACTTATCAGCATTATTTATGCTTCTCTTATGAAGCAACATTAACACCACTACTAAGAACTGTATGTAAATTTAACAGCATACTTATAAGTACAAATAGAACATTAATGTAGAGAAAGAGTAGTGAGATATTAAAATTTCATAGTTCATCTAGTTTTGATGAAGTTGTTATCATCAAAATATATTTTCTTTAAGAATCAAATAAAACTCTAATACAGCTCAACAGCAGCATTTAAAAATAAAACCATAGCAGAGTACATGCCATGGCACTATAGTCAGTCAAGTTTGAGAGAACAATTTTTATTCTTTAGTATTACTGAGTGTGTTTGGAGAGAAAACAATTTGTAAAGCACTACAAAACAGTGCATTCCAGCTAAATACAGTATCTTCCCTTTGTTTTTAAACAGTTTCCAGAAATGTTAGGGAGATATTGCTTTATATTGATGAAATATCTTTGCTACTGTATCAATAAAAGATGCTTCTTCTAAATGATACACAGGACAGCATATTTATTGGTCATAAAAGTATGTTTATGGATTAACTCTACAACATTAATGGAGCAATAATTTAGAGGTTGCTGAAACCTGAAACATAACTCAAGGTTTAAGCCAGATTAAAGCAACCGTTGATATTGAGAATGGCTGGCAAATTCCCCAAGCCATTACTGTTCGCAGATCGTGAATGGTTGTTTCCAATATTTGTTGTAAAGAAGATGCAAAAATACATAATCCATCATTTTTTTATGTCTGTTCATTGAACAAATGTTTGGAAAATGAGACTGATTTTCTTAACTGAGAAAATACTACATTATCTTAGAGTTTAAGATTTAAATAATTAAAAATAGTACCAATCTTCATCAACTTATAATGGGTTACCTCCAGATAAACCCATCATAAATTGAATATATTATAAGTTGAAATGCATTTAATATTCCTAACCTACCAAACATCATAACTTAGCCTCACCTCCCTTTCAACATGTCCGAACACCGACATTTGACTACAACTGGGCAAAATCATCTAACACAAAGCCTGTTTTATAATGAAGTGTTGAATGTCTCATGTAATTTGTTGAACACTGTACTGAAAGTGAAAAACAGAATGGTTGTGTGGGTACCGAATAGTTGTAGGTGTATCCGTTGTTTACCCTCATGACGTGATGGCTGACAGAGAGCTGGGGCTTGCTGCCCAACAACAGGAGATAGGATCAAACTGCATGTCTCTAGACCAGGAAAGACAAAAATTCACACTTCAAAGTATGGTTTTTAATGAATGCCGATCAAGTTCTATACCACCATAAAGTCAAACCACAGTAAGTCAGGGGCCATCTGTACACATAGCAAAACCCTTATGTTTCCTAAATGTTACTCATTATCATTATATAGGTAGTTCCTATGTATATAGATTCTACAGGATGCTGCTGATTTATGTCTGTATGTTTGCTGCTTCTGTTACCCATGATTTTCTCTCAAATTTCCAAGCATGTGGTGGGAAAATGAGTTAGCTTTGAAACAGGAAGCCAGAGCTGCTCTGCAATGCTGCCTCTCACTTAACTACCTAAAGGATCTGAAGGATAAAAGCCCTCTTTCACTTATTTCTCATAGGCTGGGACTGTGTCACATGACCAGCCTATTTGGAAGGAAGGTAGGGAAAGATTTTTTTTGTAACTGTGCACATAGACATCCCAAACAATAATGTCTGTCAGTGAAAAGGAGAGTGATTGAATCTTGGGCAGGCATCTAGCATTGTCTGCCTCAATGATCATTGTCTAACATCATCTGATTTGTTATCTTTGTCTTTCACAACAAAAGTTCCAAAAGAAAAAAAATGTCACCTACTCTTCAACTTGGACAAAATTTGTAAAAGCTGAAGGCACTTGTCAGCAAGAGGCAAGGAGAGGAGTCTGCCTTAAAGTCCCAAAAGGTTCTTTCCTTTCATGGATCTAAACAATTTGCAAGAGCTGTTTTAGAATTATGCATATGACATACCAATTTCTTTAAGGTATGTCATAGTTTCTGCTTTTCACAGAAATTTTTATAAAATAGAAACCAGTTTTACTACTTGTCACTGTAATGTGAAATTCAAACCCATGTCTTTAGATCTGGATTTTTTTAAATTTATTTTTTATTGAAATATAGTGGATATAAACATGAGTTTCAAGCATACAAAATGGATTTGACAATCAGACACATTACTGAATGCTCACCATGATAAGTGTAGTTACCATCTGACAACAGACAAAGAAATTATAATATTATTGGCTTTATTCCCAATGCTGTACTTCCATCCCTATGACTAGTTTATTTTATAATTGAAAGTTTGCCCTTCTTTATTTACCCCCTTCAGTTATTTTGTCCATACCCCCAACTCCCTTCCTCCATAGCAACCATCAGTCCACTTCTTTGTTAAGAGGAAGGCCTTCAATGGTATTCAAATTCTGTTTGTTCATTTTGTTTATTTATTGCTTTTACAAGTTTTTTTTTTTTTAGTGTCTCTTGCCTTCAGACATTTAAAAATTAAACTTTACTGCTAATTTAAAACCCTTTGTACCTTCTCCAATTTCTCCCCTCCATTCTATTTACAGACACAAACATGAATTTGGAATATTCTAATGGTAAACTGTTGCAACTGTCAAACCCCCAGTTTTTGAACACTTTTCACAGGTTTGTGGGATATCTTATACAGTATCTTCATGATTCTTCCAAAGGTAGAAGCTAAAACTCACTTGCCTGGCCTTCCTTGTGTCTGTCAGTCAGAAACAATCATGTGAGACTTGGATTTGGAAGCATGATGAAAGGGGTGTTGCCAGGAATCCATTCTGGAAAGGACGCTTAGTGAGATCCAGCTCTCAGCGGCTGCAGCAGGAGATGTTCTAGCAAGAGCTTCCAATGTTCAGCTTCATCGAGTCAGAAACAGGGAGTTTTCTTTGTTATGGTGGTAGTGGGGTCTTTGCTGCATTGTCCTGTTCGGAAGTACAGGCTTTGATCAAGCCAGGAGGCCAGTCTGAACTCCTAGACCTTCCAGTTACTTAGTGAGCTTCCTAATTGTTCAAACTATGATGCTTTTAAATAAAACAGGCACAATCGGGTCATATCTTTTGTTTAGAACTTGAATATTTATTTTATATGTGTATCTTGCACACTATTTCATTAGTGGTCTGGAAAACAGTATTTGAATTAATCTCTTCCTAACATGTTTTCTGTAATCAGCTTTGCAGCGTGTGAAACTTTTTAAATTGAAGTATCATTGATACATAATCTTACACTGGTTTCAAATATACTACACAGTGGCTCAACACCTACCCATACTATTATACTCACACCTGCTCTAGTGCAGTTACTTTCAACATAGGAAAATGTTACAGAATCTTTGACTATATTCTCCATGCAGTACTAATCAGGTCTTATCTTACAGGCAAATTGATAAACAGAAAGCCGTTGTGAATAAAGTGGATGAGAGAAAATCGAAACAGAGAGATTTGGGAGTCATGTTATAATCATGGTAATTAAAGATGAGGAGTAGATATTAAAAAGTAACATGAAAAATCACCATTAAGACTAAAAACAGAGTGATAAGGGAAACAAATAAGTGATCATCATTTCAGAGCAAAGGAAGAAGAAATTTCAAAAAGAACAGTAAATGAACAAAGTTAAAAGCATCTGTGGAAAGGAAAAATTAGTGATTACATGAAGCATTGGGGCTGATTCCTTTTTTGAAAACAATTTCATTGTGATTATTGGAGAAACAAGGGAACATGCTCAGGAAATTGATTCAATTTTCTGGAACATAATCCATATGAAAACTAGTTATTATTATTAATGTTGTTATTCTTGTTGTTCACTCTAGCTTTATGGACTCTTTTGTAGACCAAAGTTTGAGGAAGAAAAGAATTAAATATAGAACATGTTGAAAAAGTGTCCCTACAAATAACATTGGTCTTGAGTACTGAGTTCACACTGTCTGACACATGCCCCTCTTCATCACAAAAGGGTAACGATAGGAAAAAATGTATTTCTCTTCTAAATAAATACATGATCATGGGAAGGCAAGGTTGTAAATGATCCCTGTAAAATGGAAAACTGTCAGAAAGTGTCAGTGAAATGAAGACCACATACTTTACTGAGGGTGAGATCATAAGCAGAGACTCAATTTATGTAGCAGTTTTTATCTGATTTTTGTTTTCTTTTTTTTTTTCCAGAAGAGTAACAAGTCTGGTTGCTGTTCATCTGGACTGAATTCAATCCATCAGTCTACAAGCCAAGATTCAATTCAGTAGCTTGATTCATCAATGAGAAAATATTAATTCCTTTAAAATATTAAATGACTTGGAAAATATTGGTTTTGTGTGTTACAAGAGGAAGAGCTAAGGAAGCTAAGGAATGAAGTGAAGACAGAAGCCACAAGATAACATCATAAGGTTTGTCACCACCCCCTCCCCATGTGACACGAAGAGTCACTTGGAGGAAACAGTAGCTACTCTTCCTCAGTTTTAAAAGAGCTGACACACACTTCTCACTGCCAGTCCCCTTTCCAATAATAATGTTTCACCTTGTGAACATGATGAGGGGGAATTAAATGTGCAGAAGTAAACATCTATATGACGGTGACATTTAGGTGTGTGGCCAATGTACAAGTTATTCACAGTTATTGAACAGAACCTTTCAAATTAAGCACAGCTGAAATACTGTTTTTTTTTCAATCCTAAATTAAGCTGTGAGGTAAATCAATTCATAACCTAATAAGTGAGGTAACAGCCAGGCTGTCAGGAAGAAGACTGGAAAGCTACGTCCAGTATTAGCTACTGGAAATCAAAAGCAGGTAAGCAAGTACATAAAACAGGTGTGGATTTTTACCCCCTCCAGGTAACTTGAGATTTGCACCCATCTATGAATATCAGAAGTCAAGGATACTGCAAAGTTCAAGGTTATTTTCACTGATACTAAAGCAAGAACGAGATATCCAATATGTCCTTCTCTCATCTGCTGACTGTGGCAGACACTGTTTTTTAAGGGTCCTTTGATCACTGTCTGATCTGGAAATAGATGAGCTCTGAAGAACTTAGTCCACATTTGGAATCCTTTTGTGGTAACTATCAACTTTGTGTCCTGCCAAGTCCTGATAATTCAATCTAACCCTTGAACAAGTGGTTGAATTTTATTCTAACCTGTTTCTTTCTCACCCATGTCCAAGGGTACAATTAGTGAAATGGCATTGCCCCTGATCATGTGTCTTGCATTATTTTGTCATACATTTCCCTTTGTTCATTACACCCAAGCCATGCTATTCTCTCAGTTTCTTGAAACCACTATTCTCCTTCTCATCTTAGGCCTTCACACATTTCTTCAATCTAGAATATTCTTCCCTTCTCTCACCCACTATCACCAAGCCCAAACCCTATTCACCTAGGTAATATCTAATCAACATTTGGGTTTTTACATAAAATTAAGCTAGTGTCTTCTTTATATGTTCTCATAGCTTCCTGTATTTTTCCTCCATACCACTTGCAATCATTATAGTTAATGTTCTATATGTGATTCTTTGTTTAAAGCCTGCCTTTGGTAACAATTAATATCTATGAATATAGAGAATTCTCACTACCTTCTGTACCTAAATAGTTCCAGGTCTATAGTAGGTATGCAACAAAAACTCCCTGAAAGGATAAATGATGTGAAAAATACTTCCTCACACACACAAATGTCTATAGAAGTCCTGAGTGTCACCAAGAGAACCTTAATGACAATGTTGTTCATTGGTATGTTAGCACATTCAAGAAAGAATGGGGAAAATTGGGCCAATTTGCAATTCAATTTGATAACTTTCTTGCTATTATGGCTGATACTGAGTGAAAAGATTATTAACTAAAGCCCTTTATTTAAAATTGGCTGTAGATTCAAACAGCAAATTCAGAATAAGGAGTCTGGAGTTTTAGCTTTACCACCTGGGAGTCTTATGAATTAGAGTAAATCACATAACTTCTTTTAACCTTAACATTTTCATCTGCAAATCGGAAAAATATTCACCACAAACCACAATTAGCCCTGGAAGTCAATCACTGTGAAGGTCACTAATGCCAGGCATAATATAAATGTGCATAACTATTATGGTAACTGGTTTGATGTCTAATGAACATACAACTATAAGAAAAATACATTTATTTCTTACTGTAGTTTGAAATACACACACATGTATGTTGCATGTGGTGTAAAAATGTAGATGAAAATGTACTAGCTATTTTTATATTAATGCTTCATACAAGCACATATGTTTGTTCTCACCCTGCAACATAGTTAAGAATATTAATTTGGTGCAGTCTGAAAAGAAGTCGATCCAGATAAATACCTGTCTCTCTGATAAATGTTTATGACTAATTAGTATAAATTTTACATATATTTGAAGTTTTCAAGCATAATAAATAAATATGCAAACATGATTCAGATATACTACTTTAATCAAGTCAATTAAAGTAAGTTGGTGCTGATTGAGAGAGAAATTCTGTCACAGGTTTTACCAGGGTCATTTTACAAAATTTTAAAGTTTATTACACCTACAAAGAATGCATTTGTTCTTTGAAGTGAAACATATTGCTGG
This sequence comes from Manis pentadactyla, assembly GCF_030020395.1. NCBI lineage: Eukaryota > Metazoa > Chordata > Mammalia > Pholidota > Manidae > Manis > Manis pentadactyla. The sequence goes on from NC_080023.1 coordinate 25,042,802, forward strand.
CTGGTAAAGCATGCCAATTGCATTTTATTGGTTCATTAGCTTCAAGTAGAAAATAATGTGAAAATCTATATAAGATTAAAGAAAGCAATATATTTTGCTGAGCCAAATCGGAATAATTCAAAATTAACATTCATATTTTAAATCTCATACTCAATATGATAATTTTGATTTTTTCTCATGATAGGGATTTAAGAAAAATAAAAAAGTTTTGATTTAGGCTTTGTGGGACAAAAGATGGTGGTGTAAGAAGTAAGGCAGAAACCTCTTCCCCAAATCAAATAAAAACAAAAATACAGCAAATACAACTAATCCTGAAAAAGTGACCTGAAGACTTCAGAACACACTGCCTACAACTGGGGAAGAAGAGAAGACCTCACAGAAAAGGGTAAAGTAGCAAAGTTGAGATCTGGAAGGACCCAAGTCCTCCCCCAACCCAAGCCCACAGGTGGGAGAAAGAGGAAAAGAACAGAGAGTAGGAGCCCAGAACTTCTGAATACCTGGCCTTGGAGATCGGCTCTGGGAGCATGAACACACATTACATGGTGCTCTGAAGACTAGTGGGGTTGGAAAGCAAAGATGGGTGGAATACTCAGAGAGGCAGAAATTCCAGTCGCTTGTGGAGAACAGGTACACACTACTGACAAAAGAAGGGTGGGCAGTTTGAAGGACTTCCCAGCAGTGAGAAGGGCGCTAAAAGGGAAAAGAGTACACAGAGCTCTCTAATCAGGAGAAAGGGCAGGTAGAATAAACCTTCCCAGCACACTCAGCCCAGTATATTGGGAACTCTGAGGTGCTTCAGACACTCCATCTTCCTGGCTGGCAACACAGCCCGAAGAACCCCCATTGTGGTGCACACACTGCCACTCCGTTCTCCTGGAAGACACAGCTCCTGCTCACTTGCCACTCCTGCATTGAACCCAGGCCCGCAGGAGGGTGACTCTGCCCATGGCAGTGACTGGGGTGTATCACTGAGGCTCCTCCCTGCCTGCACGGCACACTTGACCTGCCAGTAGAAGCAGGTATTACAGTCAGAAAGGCAGGAAATCCTCCTAGAGAGCACTTTCCTCCTGGCAGGCTCCAGTTCCACTCCCAGGACCCCCGCCACTGTGTCAGGTACATGGCAGCACCAGAGAGTATTATCCCTGCTCATACAAACATCTGAAGGCCCACAAAGCCCACCTGAATTCAGATCACTATAGGCAAGGCAAAAAGGTGACACAACCATTGCACGCCAACAGTTGGGGCTCCCACAGAGTAAACAGTGCCACCTACACAGTTATTATTCCATAGGAATCACTAAGAAAATGAAACAACAAAGGAATTTTGTCCAAACAAAAAAATCACAAGAAAAAAAACACCAGAACAAGGATTTAGTGAAATTGATATCACCAATCTTCTTGATAATGACTTCAAAATAGAATACATAAACATGCTCAAGGAGCTACAGAAAAAACTCAAGATCTGGGGGAGGACTTCAAAAAAGGGATAAAATTTTGAAAAATTGAAAAATACAGTATCATAAATGAAACATACAATGGAGGGACTTAAAAGTAGATTAAATGAGGCAGAGGAGACAGTAAATGAAATAGAAATTAGAGAACAGAAAAACAAAAATGCTGAGGCACAGAGAGAAAAAAACAACTTCTAGGAATGAAAGAATAATAAAAGTCCTGTGTAACAAATCCAAATGGAAAGTTTTCACATTATAGGGGTACCAGAGAAGATAAAAGGAAAGGGATAGAAAGTCTCTTTAAGGAAATAATTGCTGAAAACTTCCCCAATCTGGGGAAGGAAAGAATCAGTCAGGTCATGGAAATACAGAGATTTCCCAACACAGGAAACCCTAGGAAGACAACACTAATATACATAATAATTAAAATGGCAAAGATCAAGGACAAGGAGAGACTATTTGAAAGCAGCCAGAGAGAGAATAAAGATCACTTATAAAGGAAACCACAGCAGGCTATCTGCAGACTTCTCAGCAGAAACCTTATAGGCCAGAAGGGAGTGGCATGATATATTTAATACAATGAAACAAAAGGGCCTCGAACCAAGAATACTCTACCCAGCAAGATTATCATTTAAATTTGAAGGGATTAACCAATTTCCAGGTAAGAAAAAGTTGAGGGAATTCACCACCAACAAACTGTCTCTACAATGTATCTTAAAAGGACTGTTATATATGGAAGTGCTCTTAATGGTAAATAGCTGTCACCAGAGAAAATAAAATCACAGTAAAGGAAGTAAACCAATTAATTACTAAGAAAATACAAAATTAAATCACTACTCAAAAAGTTAGTCAAGGGATATACAAAGAGTACAGAATATGAAATCTAATATACAAAGAGTAGAGGAGGAAGAAGAAGAAGGAGAGAAATAGAGTAATAAGTGAGTTAAGATAGACTATTGGATAGTAAGGAATCAATCCTTGAGCCTTTGGTAACCACAAATCTAAAGCCTGCAATGGCAATAAGTACGTATCTATTGATAATTACCCTAAATGTAAATGGACTGAATGCACCAATCAAAAGACACTGAGTTACGAAACAGATAAAAGAACAAGACCCAACTATATGCTGCCTACAAGTGACACACTTCAAACCCAAATTTATACACAGACTAAAAGTGAAGGGATGGAAAAAGATATTTCATGCAAATAATAGGGAAAAAAAGCTGGAGTAGCATTACTTGTATCAGACAAAATCAACTTCAAAACAAAGAAAGTACCAAGAGACAAAGAAGGACATTAGATAATGATAAAGGAGCAGTCCAACAAGAGAATATAACCATTATAAATATCTATGCACCCAACACAGGAGCACCTAAATACTAACAGAATTAGAGGGGGAAATAGAATGCAATGTATTCATTTTCGGAGACTTCAACACACCATTCTCACCAAAAGGTCAATCAACCAGACAGAAAATGAGTAAGGAGACAGAGGCACTGAACAACATATTATAACAGTTGGACATAACAGACATCTACAGAACACTCTGCCCAAAAACAGCAGATACACATTCTTCCCAAAGGCACATGGAACATTTTCCAGAACAGATCACATACTAGACCACAAAAGAGCCTCAGTAAATTCAGAAGGATTGAAATTATACCAACCAGGGTCTCAGACAACAAAGGTATAAAACTAGAAATAAATTATGCAAAGAAAACAAAATTCCCACAAACAAATAGAGGCTTAACAACATGCTCCTAAATAATCAACGAATCAATGACCAAAATAAAACAGAGATCAAGAAATATATGGAGACAATTGAAAACCACAATTCAAAAGCATAAAACCTGAAGTATACAACAAAGGCAGTTCTAAGAGGAAAGTATATAGCAATACAGGCTTACCCTAAGAAACAAGAAAAGTTCCAAATGAATAGTCTAAACTCACAATTAATGAAATTATAAAAGAAGAAATGAGGCCCAAAGTCAGTAGAAGGAGGGACATAATAAATCAGAACAGAAATAAATACAATTGAGAAAAATAAAACAATAGAAAGAATCAATGAAACTAGGAGCTGGTTCTTGGAAAATTAACAAAATAGATGAACCCTTAGCCAGACTTAACAAGAAAGAAAGAGAGTCTACACACCTAAACAGAATCAGAAATGAGAAAGAAAAATCACTATGGACACCGTGGAAATGTAAAGAATTATTGGAGACTACTATGAAAAACTATATGCCAAAACATTGAATAACCTAGAAGAAAAGGACAACTTTCTTGAAAAATAAAAACTTCCAAGACTGACCCAAGAAGAAACAAAATCTGAAAAGACCAATTACCAGCAATGTAATCAAATTGGTAGTCAAAAAATTCCTAAGAAAAAAACACTGGATCAGATGTCTTCAACACTGAATTTTACCAAACATTTCAAAAAGAGTTAATAAACATCCTCCTTAAAGATATCCAAAAAGTAGAAGATGAAGGAAAACTTCCAAACTCATTCTATGAGGCCAGCATCACTCTAATACCAAAACCAGACATGGACACCACAAAAAAAGAAAATCACAGACCAAATTCCTGATGAACAAAGATGCAAAAATCCTCAAGAAAACATTAGCAAACTGAATTCAAAAATACATCAAAAGATCATCCATTATAATCAAGTGGGATTTACTCCAGGGATGTAAGGATGGTACAATATTTGAAAATCCATCACCATCATACACCACCTCAATAGATGCTGAAAAAGCATTTGACAAAATTCAACATCCATTCATGATAAAAACCATCAACAAAATGGGTATAGAGGGTATGTATCTCGATGTAATGACAGCCATAAACAATAAACCCACAGCCAACATCATACTTAACAGCGAAAAGCTGAGAGCTTTTCCTCTAAGATCAGGAACAACACAAGGATCCCCATTCTCACCACTTTTATTCAACATAGTACTGGAGGTCCTAGCCAAGGCAATCAGACAATACAACAAAATAAAAGGCTTCCGAATTGGTGAGGAAGAAGTTAAACGGTCCCTGTTTGCAGATGACATGGTATTATATATAGAAAACCCTAAAGACAACTCAAAATCTATTAGAACCAATATCTGGATTCAGCAAAGTTACAGGATACAAAATTAATACACAGAAATCTGTTGCATTCCTGTATACTAACAATGAATTAGCACAAAGAGAAATCAGGAAAACACCTCCATTTACAATTGCATCAAAATGAATAAAATATCTAGGAATAAACCTAACAAAAGAGGTGAAATACCTATATCCTGACAACTACAATACACTCATGAGAGAAATTAAAGAAGACACCAATAAATGGAAATATATCCTGTGCTCGTGGATAGGAAAAATTAATATTGCCAAATTGGCCATCCTGCCTAAAGCAATCTACAGATTCAACAAAATCCCTCTCACATACCAATAGCATTCTTCAACAAACAATTCTAAAATTCATATGGAACCACAAAAGACCCTGAATAGCCAAAGCAATCCTGAGAAGGAAGAATAAAGCTGAGGAGATTACGCTTCCTAACTTCAAGCTCTACTACAAAGCCACAGTAATGAAAACAACTTGGTACTGGCACAAGAACAGACCCATAGATCAATGGAACAGAATAGAGGCCCAGATATAAATGCACACATATATGGCCAGTTAATATACAATAAAGGAGCCATGGATATACAATGGGGAAAAGACAGCCTCTTTACCGGTGCTGGTAAAACTGGACAGCTGCGTTTAAGAGAATGAAACTGGACTATTGTCTAACTCCATAAACAAAAGTAAATTGGAAATGGATAAAAAACCTGAATTTAAGTCATGAAACTATAAAACACATAGAAGAAAACATAGGCAAAAACCTTTGAATATAAACATGAGCAACTTTTTCCTGAACACATCTCCTCAGGCAAGGGAAACAAAATTAAAAAATGAACAAGTGGAACTACATCAAACTAAAATGCTTCTGTACAGCAAAGGACACCATCATAACAAAAAGGCATCCTACAATATGGGAGAATATATTCATAAACAATTTATCCTATAAGGGGTTAACATCCAAAATATATAAAAAACTCACTCACCTCAACACCCAAAAAACAAATAACCCGATTGAAAAATGGATGGAGGATCTGAACAGACACTTTTCCAAAGCTGAAATTCGAGTGGCTAACAGGCAAATGAAAAGATGCTCCACATCGCTAATCATCAGGGAAATGCAAATTAAAACCATAATGAGATATCACTTCACACCACTTAGGATGGCCAACATCCAGAAGACAAGAAACTGTTGTTGACAAAATGCTAGCAAGGATGCGGAGAAAGGAGAACCCTCCTATCCTGTTGATGGGAATGTAAATTAGTTCACCACTTTGAAAAGCAAGATGGAGTTTCCTCAAAAAACTAAAAATAGAAATACCATTTGACCCAGGAATTCCACTCCTAGGGATTTTCCCGAAGAAAACAAAATCAGATTCAAAATGATATATGCACCCCTATATTTATTGCAGCACTACTTACAATAGCCAAGATATGGAAGCAACCTAAGATGAATGGATATAGATGTGGTAAATAAACACAATGGAATATTATTCAGCCATAAAAGGAAAAGAAATCATACCATTTGCAACAACATGGATGGAGCTAGAGGATATTTTGCTCAGTGAAATAAGCCAGGCAGAGAAAGACAAGTACCAAATGACTTCACTGATTTATGGAGTATAACAACAAAGCAAAACTGAAGAAACAAAACAGCAGCAGACTCACATACTGGAAAAGGGACTAGTAGTTACCAAACGGGAGGGGTTGGTGAGTGTGGGAGAGAGGGAGAAAGGGATTAAGGTGCACTATAATTAGCAATCACAATATAGGTAGGTCACGAGGAAGGCAGTACAGCACAGATACGTAATGACACTATAGCATCTTACTGTGCTGATAGACAATGACTGTAATGAGGGTGGTGAGGACTTATGGGTGAAGGTTGAAACCACAGTGGTGATTATGGGAAACCTTCAGAAGATTGTATATCAATGATACTTTAATAGAAAAAAGTTTCTATTTAAAAGTTAACATATAGTTGCTTTTTTTCATAAACATGAATTAACATTTCTTTTTCTATAAATATTCTGTGCGCTTTAACCATTTCTCTATTGGAATTTTTATGCTTTTTTTAATGAATTGTAATCACATTTTATTTATGAAAAATTTTAACCCTTGACCTAGTTTAGATTGATAGTTTTTCGGGCTTTGATGTTTGCACATTCTATCTTATTATGTATATTGATGAAATTATTTTTTTTAATTTTACATCAGACTTACCTTTTTTTTACAGTTTTGTTGTTCTTGGTATTTTCTCCCATTTCTTTTATGCTTGGAAAAGGACTCTTATATTCCGAGATGACAAGAGTCATCCGCATTTAAGCTTAGAACTTCTCTTCCAAATTTAACATTTCAATATTAATGCTTCTCCAGTTTACACCTGAATGTGGAATGAAATATGGATATAACTTGATGTTTTTTTCAAATACTTATAACTCCAAGTAAAATTTACCAACTAATCCCTTTTCCCCCACTAATCATATGGACACCTTTATTATATACTCAATGAAAATATACATAGAGCTATGTGTATAAATTGTGTACCTATGTATATGTGTGTCAAATACTGATTTTTAGTCAAATCTACTCTTTACTATACCCTTAATTGTAACTTTCTAAATATATTTGATGTTTAGTAGCATTTAAGTGTCCTTCAAATATCCAAACTGAATTTCCAGATTAACTATATTATGACATTATCACATCACCACAAAATCACATAGAGCTTGCAATTGGACAGTTAATAAATTTATAAATTAATTCAAGATTTGAAATCATTATAATACACAAAATTTCCATCCAGGAGCTTCTATTTCTCTAATAAGTGCTCATTTACATCTTTGAAAAAAATATTCTTCTTATAAATCTAATAGTGTTTATTATTGCTAAAATCTTGCATAGAAGTTTATATTTTCGGAGCAGCTAATAATTGGATTTTCACTTTCATAATCTATAGCTGTTCATGATGTTATTTAGTAAAACAATAAATGTTTATCACTGTGTAGTTCATGACCTTCTTGATATTTTATGGTACATAAAAAGTTTCTGTTTATTCTCCTGGGTTCCTTTGGTAAAATTAATTTTCGTGTGTTGTTTTTTTTTTCTGATTTTAGTATCCTGTTCCCATCTTTATGAAACAGAAGTCAAAGAATGTCAGCGAGGAGCTAGTCTGTATCCTGTAACAGTGTCTATTGGGTTAACAAGTGTTGGGTCATCATTAAAGAAATTATGTTAATAACTACTAGATGAGTTTTCAACCAGCTGCAAAGCACTTAAGGTTGTTCCAAAATAATGTCATATCCACATGAAGGAGTTATCACTGTGGGTCCAAATTCTCAGGCCCTAGACCTTGGCTTCATTTGACCTGTCTTCTATCAACAGAGTTCAGTAGGTAAATTAAGAGTGACAGGGATCAAACTTATTAGAACTCCAGATGTAAGAATAGTTTTCTTTAATGCCCCTCCCCAACTACCATTTTTCACTTTCTACTGTACATGAAATTTCTTCCCCAATAGTCTCACTGCTGGGATATACAGCCGTTAGTTAAATGTTTATTTTCTTTTTGGGTGGGAACTGAACTCAGATGCCTTGGGGCTTTCTCTCTGTTTTTTGGGTTGTACATTTCCCTAGGATTTTGAAAATGAATTGGAAGATTCTCTTTATTTCTAATGTAGGTATATCATATCCTCCTGCTTAGAGTAGGCTCCAACCAGTAAGCTACCAGAAACCTGTAAGAGAATGCATGGAAAAATTTAATGAGTTGGAAATGAAAATTCTGAGGTTGCATTACTTTTAAATGCTTTGAGAAGATGGGATTATGCGGATTAAAATGTAATTAAAATATATCAAGAACAAGTTATCATTTTTATTAAAAAGAGCAATCTTCTCAGACATTTAGCTTATTCAAATCACTATGACATTGTTAAATATTAAATGGTCAACAGAATGATAATCTGTGAGAGTTAAAACCCTTTCTACTGTACCTGATTTCTACCCAAGAAACTTAGTTGGGAAACACTGGCTACCAAAATATATACTAGGAACAGAGTGCCCTAGCTCTGTTAAAGGCTTGCTTTAAAGGATTCTTTATTCTTAAACTTCATTACAAGTTTAACATAGTATTTAAAAATAACATTATCTACTATAGAAGATGTGAACTAGTAACCAATAGAGAAGTGGATGGTGAGGATTCATTAATGTTAAGTATCATATTGCAAAGTCAGATTCATACAAATCAGAGCTTTTATTTAGTTGCAAACATTACTATTAATTTCAATGATACTAGCCATCAAGGAGTATGGGTAAATCAGGGAGAGATCTAGAGAAATTTTGTATGATTCTGTGTCTTTTCTGTCAACAATGGGCATGGGTGGGGTTTCTCATTTTCATGAGGATTACGGGACACCTCAAAGAGTGACATCTGACATTTTTAGATTATGCCTCATAAATTGCGACAATACGTTTGTTTATAATATACAATTCTAAAGCAGGAACACCCTGTTAAAAGCATTCCATAGATAAGTACTAGACTCTTAGCAAGTATGTTTGTCTATTTACTAGGAGGTCCATTTACCAAGGTATTTATAAGAAAATTATGCAAGTCACATGCCTACTTTCTTTCCTGAGGAATGACCACAAGCCAAATTTTAAATTACTTTTGTCCCACTTGATAATTTTGTATATTAAAGAAAATTCTTATTAAAAATCATAAGTGTTGACAATGATTTCTGCATTTAAACTTTTCAGAAAGTTTCCTTTGATACTTTTTGACCACAGAATAACTAGGAGTCAGCAGTAAGGCTAATTAATTTGTTGACTTACTAGAATATTATATAGGTTATACATAGGAATCAAATATTTCCAAATTTAGTAATATTTGGATTTAGTGGTATAATATGTTTAGAAACTCCTAGATAATATTTATATTAGTTGAAGACTGCCTGTTTATGTGAACAAATTTCCATGAATGAGGAAAGGAGCAAATACACAGGGATCTCCAATTCTGGAATTGTTTTTCAAATATGCATAATTTTAGTGTTTGATTTATTGCTTTATGGTTGTATGTAGGATAAGGGTCAACAGACAGAGGTATTCAACACATGACCTTTTACCAACAACACAACCTTGCTCTAAATAACAGAATCCTGCACTAAAAAATAAATCCTGTAGGGATAAATGAATTTTATATCCATGTCCCCAAATTTCAGAGCCTGAAGAGTTTCCTGAATAGATTAAAAACTTTTACTATAAATTTTTAGCAATAGTATTATTGCTAAAATAGATATTCATAAAAGTCACAGCTCTTGATATTTGGACCTCAAATTAATCAAAATCGTTTAACAACTATCCTAAATTTTCGGCTCTATTAAAAAAAAAAGTCATTTAACTGAGTTGTTATCCTCATTCTTTTCCTTTCATTCCACACAGGCACAAAGGTTTAGATTCAGATTTGAATAATTAAATTTGATGTAAGGATTTATCAGTCATCCTGTCATAATACACCATTGGTAAATAGTTCCACAATGAAAATCATTTGTGTATTTATCCAGAGTGCTTTCTGTAAGCAAATATCTCCAATTTTACAATGATCAAATAGGTCAGAGTTCTACCTGAGCTATCATTTCCTCTTTAGTTTTGAAGGCTTTAATTAGCATATGTCATCTTATAAAAAATGATTGTTTTAATCTTCAGATTTCAGAATGTGAACACTTGACATTAAATCATAGTGGCTATATAGTGTCCACAACCTCTCCTATTACTTCTGGTCTCACTGATGGGAAGCTCCACATAGTTCTTTTGTAGTTAGATATATGGTATCCTATCAGATTTATGCTAGGTTTTCCTTTTCTATCTGAGACTTTGAAGTCATACAGACACAACCTAAAAAAAATCTGTTAATAAAATGTGAAAGTGAATTGGAGTCCAAATTTATAAAAAATATGACTATAACCATTTGTAGGAAAGGAAACTATTTCAGAAAGTAATGCCATATCAATATGTGGAAAATGAAATATATTTCAGAAAGCCACCTTCAAGTAACAGTAGCATTTTTTTTAAAGGTACAGAATAAATAAGGCAGAGTTAATGAATCTTCTTTGAAGGTGAATGTCACAATGATTTCTGGGCCACCTACAGAAAAAGCCTATTGAGAAGGAAGCTCAGGACCTATTACAGAGCAGCACATTGTTGCTCCCCTGAGTCCAACGAAAGGCCAGGGGAAATTGGTGCATTCAGTACACTCCTTTGTGAAATATTAAATTACTTAGTTCTGAAGTGTCATTCCTGAGTGGCAAAGCTATTACCTAGAAGCATTTCTCAATGTGTCACAAATTGCTTTAAAACAGAAATTGATGACAATAAGAAAAAAAAACAATAACAGGATCAGTGGTCATTTTAACAAATCTAGACTTTTAAATTTAGGGCTGGATGAACAGCAGTTGTCTCACATAAATAACGACACTCAGCTACATATGAAAGAGCATATGCGTATGAAGAAAGAAAGGAAATTCCTACCTGCTTCTTGAGTTTTTGTATATGGTAATATCATGGAATGGTTAAAGTGGAACTTCAGTCCATATAGACCTGGAGTTGACTCAGCACTACCATTGTACATGCTGCTTAAGCCTGATCAAGTTACTTAATCTTGCAAACTTCAGTTCTCATATTTACAGACACCTATAAGTATGTTTTATATAATGTAATATCATGTTGAATCCATAAGATCCTAGGAAAATGCCATCGACAATAGAGATGGTGACTATTGTGACATTATCTATTTTCTGTAACCTTACTCATAAGGAAATGTAAAGTGAACAAATAGCATTCCAGGCATCCACTTTGAACCTCTTACTAACTATATTATTGCTCATTTATTCATTAATTCACTCAAAAATATGTGCTAGAACATCTATTTTGTGCTAGACATTAATCTGGATACTTAGAACATACAAGGACCTAAAATACACAGATCTCTAATATCATGGAGTTAACATTCTATCAGAATAGTAAGTAAATATCCTAGATAAATAATGTATTGGAAGGAGAGAGATGAAATAGAAAATATATAAAGATATCATGATAAAGGAAACTGGGAATAGATCATGATGCAATTTTAAATAAGCTGTATGTCTGTATGTCCAGAGAGAGGAAATCCCAGGGCAAAATACTTCTAAAATCCAAAATCACTCAAATGGAGAAATAAAGTTTAAAACCTGTTTATTGCTTACAAACTGCAGTCCAGGGCCCATCTTTCTCCTCTGCTCCGAAAGAAGCCTGCAAGCAAGCCAGCCCCCGCCCCTTAACCTCTCAGGTTCAGACACGCCCTCGGTTGCCCAGGTAATTACCCATTGACATGGAGATGAACTTCTCTCCACCCCTGAGGATATGCAAATACACTACTGCCAGGCGAGATATTCTGGAAATGTTACAATTTTACCCATAATATCTCTCTGAAAAGTTGAATTCTGAGGAAAGATTTGAAGGAGGGGTGGTCCTGAGCCACACATCAGGAAGAGCTGGTGCAAAGATCTTACAGTAGCAAAGACAAGGGTAGCTGGAGAAGGACCAACAAGCAGAGAGAAGGATGAGATGAGAAAGGGAAGGGAGGCCCAGACCAGCTACTACCTTGTCAGCCATTGTAAAAGTTTTGAATTGTCATTTCAGTAAAATGGAGAATAATTTCAGTTTTGTTCAGAAGAGCAACATGATTATATTTGTTTTGAAATGATCATTCTAGATGCTCTGCCAAGAACAGACTAAAGGGTAAGAGAGTAAAGAAGCCAATTAGGAGGCTATTGAAGTAATCTAGGAGAGGGATGTTGATGACCCCAACCAGGGTTATAGCAAAGAAGAGAGAGACAGGGTCAGATCTGAGATATACTTTGAATGTAAATTCAGTAGGATTGCCTGTCAGATAGTAATGTGAACTGTGAGAGAAACAGAAGAATCTCTAATGACTCAAAGTGCCCTGCCTTAAGACACTGTAAGGAGTTGCCAAAAAATAGACCTGGGATGAATGCAGAAAAAACAGGGTAATTTATGTGGTTCTCATTTTGTGGGGGTCTCAGAGGAGTAAGGAAGACAGGAGGTCAATCTTAGAGTTAAGAAATATTATATTTGAGACATGTAACAGGTATGCAAATGAAAGCATCAAATAGTTAATAAGTCTAGTGTTCAAGAAGGAAGTCTGAGTTAGATATACACATTTGAGATCCATCAATTTGTAACTGGTAGCTCAAGTCATGAGACAGGATAAAAACCACCATCTGAGTGAATTAGAGAAGAGAAAAATCCAACCTCTAAGCTCTGTGACATTAAAGAGGCAAGGGAGAATACAGCAAAAGAGATTTTAAAGAGTGTCCATTGTGTTAGGAGATAAAACAAGAGCATGTAATCATGACAAATGCTCCAAAGAGATATGTAAAGATAGAGGATTGACCTTTGGAAATAACATAAAGTTCTTGTGTGACCTTGAGTGTACAGTTTCACTACAGTGGCAGGGGCGAAAACCTGATTGAAGTTGTTTGAAGAGAAAATGGGATCAGTGAGTATAAACCACTGCATATTTTAGAAGTCACATTTAAAGTTCTAGCAAAAAAAGAGAAAGGACAAAGAGAGCAGAGCTTTAGTGGGAAGCTGGAAAGGTAATTCTTAACTGCATGACTCTCATCTCTGCCTCTCTCCTCATATAACCTTCCTTCCTCTGATTCTGTATTTTCACATGGCTCTTTTTATAAGAACACCAGCCACTGGATTTAGAGCTCACCCGAATCCCATAAGACTTCATCTTGATTGCTTTCTCCCTCACAAGATTTCTAACATGGAATAACCCTAGAAAATAATTGCCATCAACAAGAATATTGATGGACGATTGTGTTTTTAAATAAGTTCAAGAATGGTCACATATACCTTAGCAGAGTTGACTTTAAGATTATTTATTAGTAGGACTCCAAAGATAGAAGGAACCCCAAAAGTAATCTGAAATGACAATGAAACCAAGTCTGAGATCACTAAAGATAAATAGATATATTCATAAATACCCCAAAGAATGCCAGATTCAAAACTTAGACTGATACTTTAACTAGTTTAACTGCTCTGAGTTAGATATGCACTTCATGCTGGCTGTACACTGAGATCCTCACACCTTCAGTTAGTCCTGGCAAGACAAGCAGGACTGCGGTGTATGACTGACTGTGGCCATTGTGTCAGCAAAATTCTCCATAGACCCCAGGGGGGCGGTAGGGAATAGGGGCTGAAACCTATGTGTACTCATAGGTTCTGAAGAAGGTATACATTTTTTCACTAGTTTTCATGTAAGTTCCTTCTGTGCTAGCTTCATTTGTTGGGGTTTTGTTCTGTAGTAACAGATCACAGTGCCCACATTTATTTAACAAACATTTATTGTACCTATATTAGACAGTATTTTGGTGCTGGGACTATGATGATGAATAAGACAGAGTATTTAAATCTCTGATAGTTTATTGTAGAAAATAGAATAAAAAAAGCATTTTCTATATTATATGATGATTGCTCAATTAAATAAGAAGGTTCTGGAGCATTTCTTAGGAGATATTAAGAGAGACTATATAGGTTCTTAGAAGATTAACCCTTTAAATAAAAAGTTCAAAATTGTATAAGAATTAGCTAATGAGACTGCATGACATAGAAATGTTTCCAGTTTAGCTGGACCTTAGAATAGGTGGGAGGGCCGGAGATTAACTGTAGGTATAAGCATAGGCTGGACCATGAACTATCTTGAATTCATGGTAAATGACAAAGAAAGCCAGGTGTGTTTGTTGCAAGGAAAATAATCAGGTTAAATACTAGAATGATGCTTAGTTTGTAGTGGTAGAAATAAACTGGAAGGCAAAAGGGGAACCTGTTGAAGAGGTTAATGTAAAAGGTCAGGAGAGCATATGTGGCTTGAACCATGACTTTGGAAAAGAAGAAGTGAACATATTTGAGAAATAATAAATGAATAGATGTGGTTGATTGCATCTGGGGGCAGAAAATAAATCAAGGACAACTCTCAGGATTTGGGAGGACAAGATAGAGGATAATGGAGAAAGATTGTAAAGGATAGGGAGAAAGTGGGTTTGATTTAGAATAAATTGGATTTGAGCTCATATTTTTAGTGGCAATATTTAATGATTAATTGTATGTATAAATTCAGGAGTGAGATTAATCATGAACATTTGTGAGTCACCATCATTTGCATATATGTGTCAGCTAAAGAAAAGTATCAGGAGCAGATGAGATCCATGAAGAGAAGACATAGGAAAGTGTTACAGTAGGGCTCAGAACCTTGAACAACAACTGAATTGTATTGCACAGATTGATAAGAAAAAACAGTATAAAAGGAATTTAGGAGTGGCTAATGATTTGAGCTGGGGTACAGACACTAATGGAAAGGAGCGTTCCAAATAGAACAAGGATTCCTATTTCAAGTGATGCAGAGAATTATAGTAGATGAAGACTGAAAATTAGCTTGATTTGGCCACAAGGACAGAATTATTGAATGCAAATACTAGTCAAAAAATGATCAAATCTCTGACCTGGTCCATATTTCAGTTTTAAAGTGTTTTTATTAAGGATATGAGATCACAGATTGAGTAACTACCAATAAATATTAGTTAACTGATGAATTAAGCTTTCATTATTGTAATCAATTAGGATCATATATAAGAGTATTGTATACTGGATATAAGCACAGAAACCTTGTGACCAAATTGAAATAGGAATTTTTATATTGCTAGAAATTTTCTCTTAACTCATTTTCCATATATAATGTCAACCTTATGACTATATCCAGGGGACTGAATTCCAAATAACCCATGTTATTATTATATAGATACAGCAGAAAATGGAGTCAGGGTTAAGTATTTCAGATAAATAGTAATTCGACAACCTGGAGAATTATTTGGCTGCAACATAATGATATTAAGATTTGTCCTAGGAAAAACTGCTTCCCATATTTGTGTTACTCTACAATAAATCCTCCACAGATGATTGCTGATGGAAAAAGTGTAAAATGAATAAACATGTGGATGAATGAAAAGAGTAAAAGTATGTAATCAAAACCAGATTGCGAAAGGCTAATGGGACTAACCTAGATTGTAACAAAGAGAAATAGATCATGATTCATGAGCAAACAAATATTTTCATGGAACAAAGAAAAATTAAAGTAGGCAGTTACCCTCTACAGGTGACGTTTGCCTTGTTTGTTCTTCCTCTATTTTTAGCACCTCCATTGATAACATTTCCACTGACAAATGGGTCTCAGTCATAGTTCTGTTTTTTTTTTGCTTTTAATTGAAATATAGTTGTTACCAATATTATATTGGTTTGAAGTATACAGCACAGCGGTTCAACAGTTACCTATATTATTAAATCCTCGCCCCCACTAGTGCAGTTACTGTCAACATAGGAAGATGTTAAAGAATCATTGGCTATATTCTCCACTCTGTACTACCATCCCTGTGACAGACCTGCTCTTTAAACTGTACACATAAATCAAACACCATTCTCTTCCCTCTCTCTTGCTCCAGTTCAAGGGAATGTGCCCCTTGCTCTTGGTTTAACAAGCTAGCTTCTCAGATGAATTATTCTAAACTGTGTACTATACATGTCCTAACTGCCCTCAAACCATGCATGTACTTAATAGGCATCTAATAAAGCACTTGTAAACAGTTTCAGTTTCTCCCCAGCCTTAGTAGCATGGAAACATACTGTGTTGTTAACTAGTGTATAGTAGAAACAGGCATCCTAATTTTTTAATATTCTAATTATAAGCAAATTTTTTATAACTTGATTTCACCACAATGTTCCATTGATTCAAAACAAAATTAAAGAGGAAAGCAGTGTCAATCAGGTTTTAAAAAACTATATTCCCAATGTCATCCCACTTCTACTCAAGAAAACTGTTGGTATGGCTTTAAAAGGTTGAGAAACACAAACATACACACACACATACACACCTTCAAAAAAATAATACTGCAAAACTTAATGAACTCATCAATGCTAAAGGCCTTACCTGAAATGAAAGTAAAGTTACTAGATAATTATGGAAAATAAGCTGAATATTAGATTCAGTAATAAACATTCTAATAATTCCATCCAAATATATTCTCCTTGACTCAGATTTTTTTTTTAAGGGAGATAAGCTGAGGAAAAATAAATAAATCGCTTTCTGTTGCTGAATCTTTTTCTGGTAAAGATTTTATCAAAAGACATAAAATCCTCAAGGATGATATCATCCTTTACTCCTAAATAACCCTTCAAACTATTACTTTATGTTAACTTTTCCAGAGCTTTTGACTTTCAAATATAACATTCTGAAGATATCCTCCTGACAGTAGAGTTTGAAACTAGTCCCCCAACATTAATGAACCTTGATTTTTCCTTAGTTGCCTTTTTGTTTTTGAATTACCTAGTACAAAATTTTAACCTAAATATAGCATTTCAGTTGACTTTGATGCTGAAAATACACGTAACTTATAAATATCTTTGAAATAAACTATGGCATCTTACTTCTAAATTTGACCTACTAACCCCTTTGTGAACTTTTAAGGTTACCTTATTCCTTCTGGTGTTTTCCTTTCAACTGGCACCACCCCATTCAATGTTGTAAGTCGAGGTATCCTAAGGTAATGGCAATCCTGGTGTAATGGATTTTCCACATTGGCAAAATACTTCCTTTTAACCTTCAAAAGAAGGACATCAGCAGTAAGTATTTGGGTTCCCTTATCATTGCAATAAAGGATATATAAAGGCTTACAAGGTGTCTAGCCCCTAGATCAAAAGAGATAACAGCTTACTCCATCCTTGCCTAAAGCAAGCCAAATGTTCTAGACTGATTAGTGATGCAAAGACTATATGAAATATTAACTAAGTTCACCTGGTACTCTTGGAGCTATACTATCAGAATCTATATTGATATCTAGCATGTAATGTTTTGAAGTACATATCAGCGATTTAACCTGAATTTCCTATTAATTTTTGAACATTCTTTGCAATTTCATCCCTTCCAATCTCCAATGAATTAATCTTAGAAAACTTTCAAAACAAGAAAATGGAACAAATCTCTTTTGAAGTTGTTTTATCTAAACCGCTCAGTATTTCATAAGCCATATACAAAGTCATATATTTTTAAGTAATATGTTAAAGGGCTAAAACAAAACAAAAATGCGAGAAAAAAATCCCTACCTAATCCTTATAACTAATAACTAACTTCAAAAACTTGAAATAATTTATAAGTATATAAAAATTTAAAAAAATCAATTAAACTTCTAATTGAAAGACTTAACTGGAACATCTTATAAGCTGCCCCTTGACCATAGAATAAAATGCAAAGTCAATTAAATGTTATACAGGGCCCTGTGCAAATTGATTCTTAATAAACTTCCAAATTTCATTCTTCTTACCATTTACCTCTTTGATCTCATTTGCCTTTGGGCCTTTGCACATTTTTTTTTTTTCCTGAATCTGGAACACTACTCCCTCCTGGTTTCAAATCTCAATCTTTAGGTCTCACTTAAGGTGTAATTCCAGGAAGCATTCTACCTCAATGATCTCCTTTCTTTCCCCTGATCTCCACACACATATATGCCAATTTTTATTTAGGGTCCTCTCTTATTTGGTGTCACAGCACATGGGACTTCCTCCAACACAGTCCTGATCACATTATATTCTAGTTTCCTATTTGAATGGTTATTCTTGAGGACAGGCACCATGACTGTCATACTCAACACTGTATCTCCAGAGCTTAGCCCAATGGCTAGGATATAGTAGGTGCTCAATATCATTTATCCACAATGAAATAATGCCTGAAGAATTACTGTAAGAATTAATGACAACACACATTAAGTTATTTAAATGGCATTGTTAAAAAGACTGCTGAAAATAAAGAGGAAAACACAAAAAGACGTACCTTATATTTGTCCTCAGAATTTTAATTAAAACTACTTTTCACCTGTTTCTGAGAAAACATTACAGCAAAATAAATTTCTTCTTGAAATAAATTACTTTAAAGGTACGTGTATTGACCATTCTAAAATTATAACTTTCCTACTGGTTTTTCAGTTAATTCCTTCTTATGCAGGGTAATGTGTATTTTAGTCACTCTGGGCATTACTGTTTGACTCACTATTCAACATTCATAAAATAACCCTTTCATCTTTAACCAGGGTGTTCAAGTCTTCAGGTTAAAAGGGAAAAAAATAGATTTACCTTTTTTAAAAGAGATGAGACAGAGTTGACCCTTAAGAATGTCATGAGTTCTTTTCCATTTCTTGGTGCCTCTAAAAGGTCTTTTGATTTAAAAACAAAAATTTTCTACCAATTTTATTACTTTGACAGGAAGTTTGTTAACATGAGGATTTGTCTGAAAACTTCAGAAAAGAGAACTCAATTTAGACACAATGGATATATCACATCACATTTATTGATTTGGATATGTAGTCACTATTCATCATTATAAGATTATATAAAACTTCACAATAATGAAATTAATCATCATAATACTGAGTTATTTATTACTAAGTGTTTTACATGTGAGTTTAACTGTAATCCCCATCAACAATGGCTTACATGATGGCTACTATAAATGTGTTTAGAGCACCAGCAATTCCTGAATAGCTGTCTCCCCAAAAGAGTATGAGAGATTATCTGATATTTGTTGTTTTTAAGGTAACAAACAATTATTTATCACAGAGAAAATAAAACTTTGTTGAACTTTCTTCTAATTAATTTATGGCTTAAAAATAATTTCATTGTAAATTGTGTATGAGGAAATACAATAAACAGTTCAATGCTTGAGACCTCTAAAATTCTTAATTTACCCTTATTTGTTACAACGATCATGAGATAATTAATATCATAATCTCTAATATACTGATAAAGAAATGGAGGTTTAAAAAGCCTTTTTAATTAATTACATGCAGATTATATGGCATGTAAGATGCAGGATCAACATTGGAATTCAGGTAGTTTAATTCCAAAGTTGACCTTTTAAAATAATAATCACTTCTATTGAAGCAGAGATTTTCCTTCATCCCTGTTCTTATTTTCTCAGATGTAGAAAATGAGCCAGTAGTGATGAAACCAAACATGACAGACTCTAAATTTGCCAGCTCATTCAAATTCAGAGAGAGTAGAGCCACTTCACCTATGCGCACAGAAACCTCCAAGGATCATTGGTTCATTTTACCTTCATTATCGCATAGGCAAATTAAAATTATTGAATGTTTTCTTATAGCTTTTCAGTTGTTCAACACAGTGCTGAGAAACTGAATGTGCAAGTGGCCAACAGCTAGACCACATATAAAAACAGTACTTTCACCCACTACCGTAGCATTCTGGCCAGGAAACCAACCCCATATCTATAGTAAGCAAAACAGGAAGACAGATTGCTATCCCCAGTGACAAACAAGGAAGATAAGCAATAACTTCTTAACAATCTGACCCAAATGGACAAGACTTGATTAATAACTAAAAAGTCCCCTAAGTTTTATCCCTGTTTCCAACTTCTGACCAACCATGAAGAGGCAAAGTATGCATCCCCTAAACAGTCATGTAGCGTGCTCCTTTTCTAGATGCACACCTGCTGCTTTCCACACCAATAGCCTCTAGCCAGGGCACACCTAGAGGCTTCCCTTTTTTCTATTGTAAAGCTTTCCCTGTCCTCTGCCATCCTTTGAGCTTTCCAAAACTCATGTGACGGTAGCTGACTCCCTTGTACAATAAGCTCAGATAAATAGCCTTTGCTACTCTCATTTGATTGTTCTTCATATATTCCCACAATGCTCAGTGGTGTGGGGATGCAAAGCAAGTCAAAGATATGTCCCTGGCTTTGAAATGCTCATAAAGGAAGATATGCATATGAAAATGACTTAGAGGAAAATAAAAATCCACATTTAGGTAAAATGATAGACTATACATTTTAAAAGAATTCAGGAGGTGTTATAATCAAGTTTGGTCATTACACAGGCCTGGAATTAAATCCCAGCTATATGCTGTATGACCTCTACAACTGTTGGCTATTTGGTCAGGTTCTAAGCTTCAGTTTTCTTCTTTCACAAATGAAAATGTAAATATTTATATCAAAGATAATATTCATAATTGTCTAATATATGGTAATCAATTTTTTAGTCCTTTTTGTTTCTTTGCTGTTAATGTTTATACAATTTAAAGGGTAAATACATTAATATAATATGAAAATTATTTCATTGATAAGATGGGGTATGAATGGGATCAATTTATGGACTGAAGAGGAAAACTAGGTTTTTGAGGTGTTTAGAATGGAAACATCATAAAAGAGCAATTAATAAACATGCTTTGTTTTGTTGCTACAATAAGGAAACCAACTCCTTGGGTATACAAAAAATGGTGAGGAAATAAATTTAAACAGTTTAAATAATCAATATACTCTGGCTCTTGGACACAGAGTAAGAAATTGATTCAAAAGTCAACCAAAAGTAATTATTGTTCTTAAGCTGTAAGTGACCAAAAACTATCTCAGAAAAATAAAATTATTAGTGCAAGGTAATATTAGATTCAAGGAAACCATTTAGGAAGCTATTAAAGCAACATAGAAGCAGTAAATGTTGCCTGAATGTAGTCTTTTGTTAATAGTGCATCTCAAAGAGCTCCAAGTTTTCAGGCCTGGGAATCTTATAGGAAATTGGGGGAAGAAAACCATAGAATCATCTACAGTATGTGGTAGTTTGAACTCCCCTTGGGTTCTTTGACTTCAACTTATGTATTAAGACAGGTTTATTGGTTCTCCATACTGATCCCTAGCAGAACTGATCTCTTCTCTTGCCCAGATTCTAATTATTTCTAAAATATTCAAAGGCTATGTGAAATATTTTATGATCAGTCAAGTCAATGATGTTGTATTGTCTGTTCATTCTGTTACTTATATTTCCAGTTTTACTTCTTCCAGGCACATGGGAGGCTTATATAGGATTATAAGTTGGGTATGGCCATATACTACTTTTATTTGGCCATTGAAATGTGTATCATTATATGGTGAAACTCTTTAAAAGACAAAATTTGGCACCCTGCAATTTTCACTTTGCCCTAAATTGCAAACTTCATAGCTTATATCCCTAAAAAAAGAGCACAAAGTATTTAAGAAATTATATAAATAAATAATTACTTTCCAAAAGAGAAAGTCAAAGCCCCATTGAGTTCACTGGTGAATTTTACCAAACTTGAAAAAATTAGGCAAATTCTTTGTACTATAAAACCTTCTCCCTCTTTGTACAGCTGAACAACACACACTGGCCATTATGGCAACACTTTTATTATTATCCTTCAAATTCTGAAAATACACAGCATAGTTCCATAAAATTGATGTTTAAGAAACATTTCTTTTCTAAGTGACTAAGATGTCCCACTAACAGTTCAAAACTTGGAACTGGTAGTCTTGACAGGTGATTAGTTCTAAGAATTTCTATTGTGATGTCAGAAGTGTTGATTATTCTGGTAATGTCCTATCCATATTCCATAATCACTGACTATTTATCAAATGGATAAATAAAAGAAGTTTTCAGTTTTTGCATTAGGCAAAGGACTTATTTATTTTGAATCGTTACCCTTCAAAATTAGAAAGCATAGTTTTATTTTCATTATTTATACTTAATTATGTCTTTCATTTGAATTGATCCATGCACTTAGCAAGCACTTACTGAAGACCAAATATATGTGCTTATTGTATTAAACATGAGGAGAGACCACAAAAAAAAAAAAACGTAAGGCAGTTACAAGACTTTCTTGGGATAGAGGCCTATAGTAAAACAGTGATGTCTGAAATAATATACAGAAGGTTTTATGGGATAGTAGAGAAAAAGAAAAGTAATTTTTACAAGGAGAATTCGAGATACAGGTTAACTAAAGGAAATATTCAATTCAATTCAACAGGCACCTTACAGAGACCTATAAAAAAGAATAAAAACTATACTGTAATTCCACTTACCAGAGCTCAGTTACAACTCAAAATTTACATGGCATCAAGAAAAGATGAGCACCTATGTTGCCCCTTTACAAAATTCTGATTGCAAGCAAACTGATCATCTCCATATACCTGCAATTATCCATAATAATTTCACATTTCATTTGATTAATTCCTCTGCTTCCCTACATGCAAACACATAATGATATGGACCTCCCTTACCTTGCATATCATTCTTATTATTGTTTCATTTTATTTAGTAATGTAATGTAATTGGAGCATTCAATCAAGGGATTATCACTTATACTTTGAAGAGAATATTATTAATTATCTAGCATCAAGACTGCCACTTCAGGGCCATGCATAAGGTTGCCTAATTACCCAGTGATTTCAGGACAATTTACATTGTCAATCTGAGTAAAAATAAGTAATATAAGGTTCTATTTCCCCTACTTCCTCCTTTTTCATTCTATCTTCCTGTGGACAAAGTGAAGGTTCCTATGGCCAGGATCCTCACTTGAACCTAAACTATTTGATGATGTAACTGGCCTGCTGCTAGGCTACTCCTTCCACACCCACTGGCAATGAACTATTATTGACTGAGTCACTATATAAAGAGCTCTGCCCAGTGCTCTGGGCAGAGGCAGAGACAAAGGAGGATTACAAATGTGCAGACTGTTGGATACATATGCAATTCTAGTGCTCAACCTATCAGTGAGAGAACAGGCTGGGTAAAAACCCTTTCACCCCAAGAACATTTCATTGTCATTCCTCCGTCTCACTGAATCCATAGTGAACTTGCCCGGGGTTAAAACCCATTGGCAAGACAATGCTTTATTTTAGATGTTTTGCCAATGGGTTTCAGCCTGGGCAAGTTCACTATGGATTCGATGAGACCAAAGAAATGGCAGTAGAATGTTCTTGGGGTGAAAAAGTTTATACCCAACTTTAATCCCATGGTGGCAGGTCAATCACTAGAATCCCATCCACTCAGAGAGAGACTTCACGCAGCAAGTCAGTCTCTGTCTCTGGGCCTCTCTACCCCCAGAGCTGTCTCAGTCTCTGTCCTCGGCCCTGCCACCACTCCAGTCTCATCATTGCTGTCCCGCAACCATGCAGCCATCTGCCATGTCGCCCAGAGCACTGGGTAGAGCTCTTTATATAGAGTCCATAACAACATACTGCCCACACGTTTGTTGTGAGCTAACCAACCAGGGCCAGGTGAGAATCCTGGCCACAGGAAGCGTCACTTTATCCACATTAGAATTTTCCAAAACACAATTTCTTACTCAAAATCTGTTTGCTAAATCTAATGTTAAGAAGGAAAACAAGGGCATAAATAAATTCTGGAAAAACAAATATCAATATGTAAAGCTTGCTGGAAAATTTGCTAATATGGGATATAAAGGACCAGTTTCCAAGGTTAGCATCATATTTCCAATTCTGATACCTATAAATTACTCTGCAGTAACAACCGGAGTTAAAATCCCCACACCTAATGCAATGCTTCGCATTAATAATAGGATGAAAATTCTGCCAAAGTGACAGAGGTAACCACTATTGTAATAAATGTGTAGCTAAGAGTAGAGGGTTAAATTAAATGACAACCCAGAGAATAAATAAACATCAATGTTTATTAATTGGAATCTAATTACATAATCTAATAATATTTCTTGGTTTAATTCTTGAACTATCTATATCACAATTAACTGTGATAACCAAAGAAGGTAAATTTCTAAAAAATCCATGACATCAGTTTTTAACAAAACTCCACATATGATACTTATGTTCATAAAACATAGAGAACTAATGAAATTAAAAGTGTTTTTCAGAAGGTCTAGATTTCTGGAAAAAGATGGTGGAGTAGGAAGGAAAAGAGGCAACCTCCTCCAAAAAATCACATAAAAGAAGAAAATATAACAAATACAACTAAACTGCAAATGACTTGAAGACTGAAGAACAGACCACCTACACCGGGAAGAAAAGACCACATAGAAAAGGGTAAAGTGGCAGAACCGACATTGAGTGAGACCCCAACCCTTCCCCCATGCCTACAAGTGGCAAAAAGAGGACAGAAAGGGGAGGGAGTAGGAGTCCAGGAGCACTGCACACCTGGCCCTGGAGATCTGCTCCAGGAGCTCGAGCCCACATTACACTGGGTTCTGGTGATTAGTGGGGTTGGACACCAGGGACAGGGGGGAAACTCTGGGAGGCTGAGACTCCAACCATTGTGTAGGACAGGCACACTGTGCCCATCCTGAGATCTGAAGCAGAGGTGGCTGCTTAAAGTCTTATCACAAGTGGGATGGGTACCAGAGGGGCAACAGTTGGACAGAACTCTTTCCTCCGGAGAAAGGACATGTAGAGGTTATCTTCCCAACCTTTCCTTAGGCCAACAGATCAGACACCCGTGGGAGCCCCAGATGCTCCATCCCTCTTGCTGGCCATGCAGCCCTGAGGCTCCTCCCTGTGAATGCTGCCAGGAGCCAACCCATTCAGCAGCAGTGTCAGACTTTGCTGACAGGCAGGAAGGAGAAACTCTCCCAGATTTCTTGGCTCTGTTTCAGTCCAACAAGGGAGGTGCCTGCAGGAGCCAGCCCCAAGAGCTCCTTCCTACCTGTGAGTGTCCAAACCCAGTGCAGTGCTTCTGGCCCTGGCAGAGCTGCACATCAGCCCACCCACCCCATTATTCTTGTACCCCTGCCATTGCTGCAGGCCAGGCAGAGGGCAGCCCCACCCATAGTGAGCTCAACAGAGTCTCCTGAGCTGATCATAAAGGCAGTGGCTGAAGCAAACTGCCAGCACAGACAGAAAGATGCCCCACCCACTGCACACAAACAGTTGGGGCTCCTGCAAAACAGAACGAGTCACAAGAGAGTAATCTTGAGATTTTGGGCGCCACAGGATGCCTTCTTCATAAAGGTATTACTCTATAGGCCAGAAATCATAGCAGGGCCATCTAATACAAAGAAACACAAAAAACCCTGACAAAATACAGGACAGAACACCAGAAAGAGGGCTGAATGATACAGAAATCACCATTCATCTTGATAAAGATTTCAAAATAAAAGTCAAACATGCGCACGGATTTACATAAAAGTATTCAAGACCTCATGGAAGACTTCAACAAAGAGATGGAAGACCTGAAAAAGAGCCACTCAGAGCTGAAGAATACAGTATCTGAAATGAAACATACAAGGGAGGGATTTAAGAGTAGACTAGTGCAGGTAGAGGAAATGGTAAAAGAGATGGAAATTAGAGAACAAGAAAACAAAGCAGCTGAGGGACAGACAGAAAAAAGGAACTCTAGGAATGAAAGAATGATAAGAGAGCTATGTGATCAATCCAAATGAAACAATGTGAGCATAATATGGGTACCAGAAGGAGAAGAGAGAGTCCAAGGGATAGAAAGTCTCTTTAAGGAAATAATTGTTGAAAACTTCCCTAATCTGGAGTGGAAAATAGACACTCAAGTCTTGGAAGAATGAGAGCACCAGGAAGGCAACACCAAGACCTATAATAATTAAAATGACAAAAATCAAGCATAAGAAGAGTGTTGAAAGCAGCCAGAGAGAGAAAAAGGATTGCTTATAAAGGAAATCCCATCAGCCTATCAGCAGAATTCTCAACAGAAACTCTACAGGTCAGAAGGTAGTGGCATGATATATTTAATATACTGAAACAGAAGGACCTCCAACCAAGATAATCGTTTAAATTTGAAGCATGTGTTAAACAATATCCAGATAACCAAAATTTGAAGGAATTCCCCACCACTAAGCCAGACTTACTGATATGTTAAAGGAACTGCTGTAGTTGGAAATGACACTAAGGCTAAATCTCTTTCACCAGTGAAAATAAACCCACAGTAAAGGTAGTAGACCAGCTAATTACCAAGCAAGGATGAAATTAAAATAAAAGAGGTAAAATCAACTATATACAAAATCAGTCAAGGGATACACAAAAAGTGCAGATATGACATCTAATACAAAAAATGTGGTAGAAGCAGAAGGAAAAAAATGTACCTTTAGATTGCGTTTGAAATAGAGTAATTAGTCATTTCAAACAAACTATTGTATAGTAAGGGAGCTAGCCTTGAACCTTTGGTGACCACAAAACTAAAGCCTACAATACATTTTTATTTATTGGAATCACACACACACACACAAATACATTTTTTTAAAAATCCAATTACAACACTAAAACTATCAATAACAAGAGAAGAGTTTAAGAGAAGAAGAAAGAAACTGAGAGAAGCTATAAAAAAAAACCGCCAGAAAACAAATAATAAAATGGTAATGAGTAAATATCTATCGATAATCACCTTAAATGTAAATGCACTGAATGTACCAATCAAAACACAGAGTTGCAGAATGGATAAGGAAACAAGACCCATCTATATACTGCCTATTAAAGATTCATTTCAGACCCAAAGCCATACACAGACTAAAACTGAAGGGATGGAAAATGATATTCTATGCAAATAATCAGGAGAAAAAAGGTTTAGCAGTACTTATATCAGACAAAAAAGATTTCAAATGAAAAGTAACAAGGGACAAAGAAGGACATTACAAAATGATAAAGGGATCAGTTCAATAAGAGAATGTAACCTTTATAAATATCTATACACCCAATACAGGAGCACCTAAATATGTAAAACAGATACTAACAATATTAAAGGAGGAAATAGATTATAACAAATTCTTTTAGGAGACTTCTACATGCCACTTACATCAACAGATCAATCAAAAATAAATAAATAAGGAAACAGAGGCACTGAACAACACATTAGATGGGGCGGACTTAACAAATATTTACAGAACACTCCACTGAAAATCAGCAGGATACACATTTTTCTCAAGCTTACAAACACATGGAGGCTAAACAACATGCTTCTAATAATCAATGGATCAATTAGAAAATTAAGAAAGAGATCAAGCAATGCATGGAGACAAACAAAAACAACTCAACAACCTAAAAACTGTGGGAGGTGATAAAGGCAGTTCTAAGAGGAAATCACACAGCAATACAGGCTTACCTCAGGAAAGAAGAATAATCCCAAATAAATGGTCTAAAATCATATTAAAGAAACTAAGAAAAGAAGAATAAATGAGGCCCAAAGTCAGTAGAAGGAGGGACATAATAAAGATCAGAGTATAAATAAACAAAATTGAAAAGAATAAAACAATAAAAAGAATCAATGAAACTAGGAGCTAGTTCTTTGAGAAAAGAAACAAAATAGATAAACCCTTAGCCAGACTTATCAAGAAAAAAAGAGAGTATACACACATAAACAGAATGAGAAATGAGAAAGGAAAAATGATTACAGACACCAAGGAAGTAAAAAGAATTATTAGAGAATACTATGAAAAATTATATGCTAACAAATTGGAAAACCTAAAATGAATGGACAACTTCCTAGAAAAACACAAACTTCCAAGACTGACCCAGAAAGAAACAGAAAATCTGAACAGACCAATCAACAGCAGTGAAATTGGACTGGTAATCAAAAACTACCTAAGAACAAAAACCCTAGACCAGATGGCCTCACCATTGAATATTATCAAACATTTCAAGAGGACCTAATACCCATCTTCCTTAAAGTTTTCCAAAAGTAAAAGAAGAGGGAATACTTCCAAACTCATTCTATAAGGCCAGCATCACTATAATACCAAAACCAGACAAACAAACCACAGAAAAAGAAAACTACAGACCAATATCCCTGATGAATATAGATGCAAAAATACCCAACAAAATATTAGCAAACCAAATTCAAAAATACATCAAAATGATCATCCATTATGACCAAGTGGGATTTATTCCAGGGATGCTATGATGGTACAATAACTGAAAATCCATGAACATCATACACCACATAAGCAAAAAGAGGGACAAAATTCAACATCCATTCATGATAAAAACGATTAACAAAATGGATATGGAAGACAAGTCACCTTGACATAATAAAGGCCATATGTGACAAACCCACAGCCAACATCATACTTAACAGCAAAAAGCTGAAAGCTTTTCCTCTAATATCAGGAATAAGACAAGGATGCCCACTCTCCCCACTTTTATTCAGCATAGTACTGGAGGTCCAAGCCACAGCAATCAGACAACCCAATGAAATAAAAGGCTTCCAAATTGGTGAGGAAGAAGTTAAACTGTCCCTGTTTGCAGATGACATGATATTACATATAGAAAACCCTAAAGACTACATCAAAATATATTAGAACCAATATCTGTATTCAGCAAAGTTGAAGGATACAAAATTAATAGAATTATGTTGCATTCCTATATACTAACAACAAATTAGCAGGGAGAGAAATCAGGAAAACAACTCCATTTACAATTGCATCAGAAAGAATAAAATAACTAAGAACAAACCAAGCCAAGGAAGTGAAAGACCTACTCCCTGAAAACTACAAGACACTCATGAGATAAATTAAAGAAGACACGAATAAATGGAAATATATCCCATGTCATGGATGAGAAGAATTAATATTGTCAAAATGGCCATCTTGTCTAAAGCAATCTACAGATTCTAAGCAATCCTTATCAAAATACCAACAGCATTCTTCAACAAACTATAACAAATAGTTCTAAAATTCATATGGAACCATAAAAGATCTCAAATAGCCAAAGAATCCTGAGAAGGAAGAATAAAGCTGGAGGGATTATGCTCCCTAACTTCAGGCTCTACTACAAAACCACAGTATCCAAGACAATTTGGTACTGGCACAAGAAAAGACCCATAGATCAATGGAACAGAATAGAGAGCTCAGATATAAACCTACACATATATGGTCAATTAATATATGACACAGGAGCCATGGCTATACAATGGGGAAATGACAGCCTCTTCAACAACTGGTGTTGGCAAAACTGGACAACTACATGCAAAAGAATGAAACTGGATTACTAACTACATATACAAAAGTAAACTCAAAATGGATCAAAGACCTGAATTTAAGTCATGAAACCATAAAACTCTTAGAAGAAAACATAGGCAAAAATCTCTTGAATATAAACATGAGCCACGTTTTTTCTGAACACATCTCTAGGGCATGGGAAACAAGAGCATAAATTAACAAAAGTTACTACATCTAACCAAAAAGCTTCTGTACAGCAAGCAAAAGACACCATCAGCAGAACAAAAAGGTATCCTACAGTTTGGGAGAATATATTTGTAAACAACATATCTGATAAGGAGTTAACATCCAAAATATATAAAAAGCTCACATGCCTCAACACCCAAAAAGCAAATAAAGCAATTAAAAAATGGGTGGGCAATCTGAACAGACACTTCTCCACCAAAGAAATTCAGATGGCCAACAGACACATGAAAAGATGCTCCACATCACTAATCACCAGGGAAATGCACATTGAAACCACAATGAAATATCACCTCACACCAGTTAGGATGGCCAACATCCAAGACAAAGAACAACAAATGCTGGCGAGGATGCAAAGGGGAACCCTTTTACACTGCTGGTGGGAATGTAGATTAGCTCAACCACTGTGGAAAGCAATATGGAGGTTCCTCAAAAACTAAAAACAGAAATACCATTTGACCCAATAATTCCACTCCTAACAATTTACCTGAAGAAAATAAGATGCCTGATTCAAAAAGACATATGCAGCTCTATGTTTATCACAGCACTATTTACAATAGCCAAGACACGGAAGCAACCTAAGTGTCCTTCCAAAGATGAATGGATAAAGAAGAGGTGGTACATATAGACAACAGAATATTATTCAGCTATAAGAAGAAAACAAATATTACCATTTGCAACAACATGGATGGAGCTAGAGGGTATTATGCTCAGTGAAATAAACCAGGTGGAGAAAGACAAGTACCAAATGATTTCACTCATCCGTGGATTATAACAACAATGCAAAACTGAAGGAACAAAACGGCAGCCGACTCACAGACTCCAAGAAGGGACTAGTGGTTAACAAAGGGAAAGGGGGTGGGGAGGGCAGATGGAGATGGAAGGAGAAGGGGATTAAGGGGTATTGTGATCAGTACACATAATGTAGGGGGTGCACGGGGAAGGCAGTACAGCACAGAGAAGACAGGCAGTGACTCTATAGCATATTACTATGCTGATGGACAGTGACTGCAATGGTATGTGGGGCAAACTTGATACTACAGGTGAATGTTGTAACCACAATATTGATAATGTGAAACCTTCATAATATTGTGTATCATACCTCAATTTAAAAAAAGAATATAAATTATTTCAGATTACACAGTAGAAATATATAATAATTTTTGTGGATGATTGGTATCATTTGAAAAGTTAATGCATTTCATAGCATAAAACATAGCTTTTCCTTTTTCATGCATTCATCCTGCTTTTAATATTTTGGTTAGAGCATGGGTTCTGCGGTGTAATAATAATAAAATAGAAAGAGAAAAAAAGGAACAGCTTTATGTACTAGATTATAAAACTAATTTAGTAGCAGAAAATTTTTTTCATTAACATCAGCTTTCTTCATAAAGCAAGATTATTTGACTTTCTTACAGTATGTTTAGTTTCACTGTTACTGTCTTTGCATGGAAATTTATAATTACACCTTTTTTACAAAGTTTAATATTATTCCCACTCAAATTTAACTTCCATGAAATTATAATTTTTAATTCATTATCAACCAAAATTATACAGAGAATTATAAATTGACTACCCTATACTCTCTCCTCTTCTTTCTTAGAAACAAAAAGTCAGTTCTATGATCCCAGCTAAATGACTGAATCCCCAGCTTTACTCACTACCATCTAGACATGTTGGATATTTATGGGAAAGAGGTTGGATGGTACCCCAGCGAAGACTCCTTAAGGACATGAGATACATGATAGCAGTATTTTTGATACCTGGTCTCACTGCTATCTCCCATAGGGACAGGAAAGTTGGATCCCCCATCAGGCATTTGGTCTGTAAGGCAATGATAAGGATGAAGATGCTTTTACAATGAACACAGGACAGAATGAATATTGTAGAACAAAAATATCAGTTCCAGACCACCTATACCCTGACTTTATGAAGAGGCAGATAAATAGTTCTCTTTCTTAAGTCACTGTTATTTCCAGAGTATGTACATTTAGTGATTCATAAATGGTACAATTTTTCTAAGTTGGGAGATTTCAAGTATGTTGAATGCAGGGTTTATTCCTAAAGTTTAGGAAACACTCAAATCCCTGCCCCCAAATTGTGGACAATGAGAGGAGAAACAAATGTAGCAGTGATGATGGGCCAAATACAGGCACATTCAATATAATATTTTTTGCTCTGAGACACGCACACCTCTGCACACTTTTTTAAATGTTTATTATTTCAAATGTATGGGGTTATAGAGAATATGCATGAACCCATCATCTAGATTTAACAATTAGGCATATATTGAGGTAAATGTTTCCATAGTGTTTACAATCAGTTACAAACATTGATATTTCCTTTACAGTATTTCCATGTACATCTCTAGGAATAAAACATTTTTCTTTAATAGCCTCAATATCATCTAAGGATTGTAATAATAATTCCATATCATTGTCTATTACTCTGTCCATACATAAATTCCCTCAAATGTTCCCCCAAATTTATATTTTGTTGTAAGAAGCTCTTAATATTGATGAAATATGAGCTGAGTACTGTGAGAGGAAACCATTGAGGTATGGAAGAACACATGGAGAAGAATCTCACCAAAGATGGAAAGGAACAGAGCAGAGAGAGTGTTGGGGGAATGGAAATGGAATATGAATAAGGCAGTAAATTTATATTTAATCTGGAAAGTTTTAGGAAATGTAGATGGTATCTTCCACAGCCTGTTGGATACAAATGTTACAATCCAAGAAGAAATGAAAAGAGTATTGGAAATAAGCGTTCAATACAGGGAGATAAATAATCACCTGAGAAAGCGTTTTACACAAGCCAGCTGCTTGGGTAACTTCCACTAGCCTCCATGTGTAATATATACTTTGATGTTTCATTATCATTTTGTATTTTTGCCATTTTCTCTAGGACCAGAAGTATTGTAAAGGTCATTTGCCACACATGAGTCAAATAGGACCAACATAAGACGAATCAGTGCAATGGAAAATGGCATTCACACCCCTCTTGTGTTGGGTTGACAGTGTCAGGCAGCAGGAAACAGGTGAACAAGCCTGTCTAAAAGAGGCAGCTGCTGCTCAGATTCAACTGATCGTCCCATTGTGGAAGTGAAGACCACAGCACCTCTTGGGTTCCTGATGAAGGCAGAAACCTTTTTTAGTATTTTGTTCAGTTAAAAAATCTCATGACTTTTAAAGGCTGGCAATCATTCATTTTTGAGCTGGTGCAGGCAAAAGCAGCACCTCCGTGGGTAGGATCAGGACCCTGGGTTGCAGCTCATTACATTTCATCCAACAAAGGAGAAGAAGGAAAGACTTCTAACTGGGTGCAGACTTGTAAGACAGTCTTCCAAAGTATTAGTGAGTCACGTCAGTTCGCATAATGGTGCTTACTTTCCTTCCTACTTTGCTTTGGTCCTACCTGAATAAGAAGTCATTGTCCTATAATGACTGCTCTCCACGTATACAAGATGAGAATGTAACTGATTGATAATGTTTTGGACAAAGACCTTTCTGGTGGTCAGCCCCCTCTAAGGAAGAGGAATACGATCAATTCTTCAAGATACATGCCTACTTCAGAAGGGACTTTGCCAATTTCACATAGTTAACTGCTTGGGGAATGTTTCAGACCTAATCTTTGCCAGAAGAGCCAGACCCTTTCTCAGTCACTTTATTATTGAGTGGCACCTAGATTTAAAATTTGTCATTGTTTCGGGTTGAAATTTTTATTCATGGTTACATCAAATCCTAGAGGAAAATTTTAATTTGCTTTAAATTTTGTGTCTATCTTTCAAATATTAATAACCAGTTAGAAGTATAAGATTTGATATTTATAAAATCTGTAGTTCATGAAAAATCCTTAGATAAGCACACATGCCTTCTATGCACTTTATGTTCAGTATCTGACCTACCATGATCTTCTTTGCCATACTTAATTTTTTTGTTTTGGTTTTTTTTGTTTGTTTGTTTATCTGCCTCATTAAGTAGACAGAGGTCTCTTTGATAGATAATGGAACTAAATTCTATTCCGCTTTATTCCATCCCATCACAGAATACTGTAACATCCCAGAGACTCAGGGAATGCTTATTTAATTGAGGTAGTTTAAAAAGATTAAATATAAAGAAAAATTTTTAAAAATTGAATGAGGCTTAAAAATCATGAGTTATCCCAGAGACTTAATAAATGCTTATTTAATTGAAGTCATTTAAAAAGATTGTATTTAAAGAGATTTTTTAAAAAATGAATTGGACTTAAATCATGAGTTGTAAGTAAATATTAATATTTAAATATAACACAATTAATTTATAAACATTTACAAGACTAGTGATAATATAACATAATAAGCAATAGACTCATTTTTTTGGTTCTTTCCTAAGAGTATTTAAAGAAACAATACATTTTTTCAATGACAACTTTTCCCATAATTTGGAAACCAGAGTATTCAAACTATCAAAAATACACTTTATATTTTTCTGTTATATACCACATTATCTAATTTTTATCAGGAATTATGTAATCCCTATGGATAGATAATATGTAAGCTACTGACTTGATCAGAATAAGCAGTGACCATGTTGTGAGGACTGGAGGGTGTAGCACTTGCTAGGGGAAGCTCACACTGATTTCCCTAATCAAGTCATAGAAACCAAAATTTATTCTCACTCCATAGCATTGTACTTAAGCATAATCACTTTGCATTCAAGAATATATAACACATCTGAATTTAGATGACAATTAGACTGCACTTAGCACTGCTATCACTTTTGCTCCCGTGAGTACACAAATAGAAGGAACTCAGTTTCCTACATTTCCCCTTTGGCTTCCCATTCCCACAAGTCACCAAGAGAAGTTTTCCCTTGGCGGTTCATGCATCCTGCAGAAGCAAAACTCAAAAATTGTGCTGATGGTAACTTTCCTTATCTTTCTAATACATGACACACTACACTATTATTTTAAATATTTAGACTAAAGTAATTACCAGCATACACTTTCCCTAAGGCTTAGATCATAGTAGCAAAATGAGTGGAAAATAAAACAATCAAACTTTTCTTGGCATGTGTATGTATATAGTGGTTGCAATTGCCTCCCAGAAATTAAAGTTAAAGCATCCCACACTGTCAAACCTACCTCCTCCCCCTTTTGTCCATTCTCGAATATAGTTATCCCAGCTTGGTTAACCCTAAAATAGCTACGTGGAAACTGATAATGCAAACATTCTCTACTCAGTGAAATGATTCTTTTTCTTTGTTTCTAAACAGTAGAATTGATTGTGTATCAAAGGATTATCTTCAGTTAACTGTCCCACTAGGATCCATTCACTCCTTGAGTAACTCCTGAATTAAGTCATGAAAAAAATATTTTAGCTGATTATGTATGTTAAATACAATGTAATATACTGGGACTACAGAAGTAGCATACACTCTATTCCCTATAATATGCCAGATGTGATTGTTATCATTCACATAGACCATTGGTAATTAGGGACAAAATACCAAATATATCCTCTCTGGGGACACAAGTTCTCACATACAATTAGAAATAATATGAAGATTAACATTGTCTAAAGGTCTTTAGTTTGTTACCAAACTTTTCATATACTGATTCCATATCAGTTTTTCTAGCCACAAAATAATAATGCAAAAAAAAGTAGAAAATACTAATAAAAGCTTTAAAAATATGTATTATGAACATTAATCTTAAAAAGATTAGTTTCATAGAATCATTAATATCACATGAGCATATATTCAAAAATATCTTGATACTTTGAGTATGAAAATAGGCATTTTAAGAATTTCCTTTCGTCTCTGTGATATCAAGTAAGAGCAAGAGAAATATTCCAAAAATATATTTTTCAGTGAATATAACCCTTGATCTCCAAATGGGTAAAGGCAAATAGGAACTAAGATTTGGCAGATGCCACACAAAAGTGAATAGTATTCACATCATAAGTGTGATAAGAGGGCCAGATAGTAGCAGATCTAAGAAATTAGCACCAGTAAAACATTGCAATATGACATACATAAAACATTTTTGGAAAATATTCTAAAGATTTCCTAATAGGTTTGGTACCTACATTAAATTGAGTGGTATACAACTGTAAGGAAATGTAAGAATGCTCTCTGTAGACTAACATTTATGGAAAGATCCCTCAAATATGTTTAATTTTAAAAATAGGACATTCAGATCATTGTTCTTGACATATTACTGATTTTTTATTAAGGTATTAGTGATATACACTCTTATGAAGGTTTCACATGAAAAACAATGTGGTTATTACATTCACCTATATTATCATGTCCCCCCATGCCCCATTGTCGTCACTGCCTAATAGTGTAGGAAGATGCCACAGATCACTATTTGCCTTCTCTGTGCTACACTATCTTCCCCATGATCCCCTCATCACCATGTGTGCCAATCATAATATCCCTCAATCCCCTGATCCCTTCCTCCCCACCTGCCCTCTGCCACCCCTCCCCTTTGGTAACCGTTAGTCCCTTCTTGGAGTCTGTGAGTCTGCTGCTGTTTTGTTCCTTCAGTTTTGCTTTGTTGTTGTACTCCACAAATAAAGGACATCATTTGGCACTTGTCTTTCTCCGCCTGGCTTATTTCACTGAGCATAATATCCTAGAGCTTCATCCATGTTGTTGCAAATAGTAGGACTTGTTTCTTTCTTATGGCTGAATAGTATTCCATTGTGTATGTGTACCACATCTTCTTTATCCATTCATCTACTGATGGACACTTAGGTTGCTTCCATATATTGGCTATAGTAAATAGTGCTGCAATAAACATACAGATGCATATGTCTTTCTGAATCTGATAAATCATATCCTTTGGGTGAATTCCTAGGAGTGGAACTCCTGGGTGAAATAGTATTTCTATTTTTAGCTTTTTGAGGAACCTCCACATTGCTTTCCACAATGGTTGAACTAGCTTACATTCCCACCAGCAGTGTAGGAGGGTTCACCTTTCTCCGCATCCTCGCCAACATTTGTTGTTCTTAGTCTTCTTGATGCTGACCATCCTAATGGTGTGAGGTGATATCTCATTGTGGTTTTAATTTGCATTTCCCTGATAATTAGTGATGTGGAGCATCTTCTCATGTGCCTGTTGGCCATCTGAATTTCTTCTTTGAAGAATTATCTGTTCATATCCTCTCCACATTTTTAATCGGGTTATTTGCTTTTTAGGTGTTGAGGCATATGAGTTCTTTATATATTTTGGATGTTAACCCCTTATCAGATATGTCATTTACAAATATATTCTCCCATACTGTAAGATGCCTTTTTGTTCTGTTGATGTTGTCCTTTGCTGTACAGAAGCTTTTTAGTTTTATGTAGTCCCATGTGTTCATTTTTGCTTTTGTTTCCCTGGCTCAAGAAGATGTGTTCAGGAAAAAGTTGCTCATGTTTATTTTCAGGAGATTTTTGCCTTTGTTGTCTTCTAAGAGTTTTATGATTTCATGACTTACATTCAGGTCTTTGATCCATTCTGAGTTTAATTTATAAGTAAATTACTGAGTTTATTTATTATAGACAATAATCCAGTTTCATTCTCTTGCATGTAGCTGTCCAGTTTTGCCAACACCAGATGTTGAAGAGGCTGTCATTTCCCCATTGTATGTCCATGGCTCCTTTATTGTATATTAATTGACTATATATGCTTGGGTTTATATCTGGGCTCTCTAGTAATGTTCTATTTGTCTATGGTTGGGTTCTTGTGCCAGTACCAAATTGTCTTGATTACTGTGGTTTTGTAGTAGGGCTTGAGTTGGGTAGTGTAATCTCCCCAACTTTATTCTTCCTTCTCAGGATTGCTTTGGCTATTTGGGGTCTTTTGTGGTTCCATATGAATTTTAGAACTATTTGCTCTAGTTCATTGAAGAATGCTGTTGGTATTTTGATACAGATTGCATTGAATCTGTAGATTGCTTTCAGCAGGATGGCCAATTTGACAATATAATTATTCCTCTCCATGAGCATGGGATATGTTTCCATTTATTGGTATTTTCTTTAATTTATCTCATGAGTGTCTTGTAGTTTTCAAGGTATAGGTATTTCACTTCCTTCATTAGGTTTATTCCTATGTATCTTATTCTTTTAGATGCAATTGTGAATGGAATTGTTTTCCTGATTTCTCTTTCTGCTAGTTCATCTAGTGTATAGGAACGCAACAGATTTCTGTGTATTAATTTTGTATCCTGCAACTTTGCTGAGTTCAGATATTAGATCTACTATTTTTTGGAGTGGATTCCTTAGTATTTTTCCATCTGCATCCATCTTAGAGTGGATTTCATTTGCAAACAGTGACAGTTTAACTTCATCCTTAACCATCAGGGTGCCTTTTATTTCTTTGTGTTGTCTGATTGCTGTGTTGAGGACCTCCAGAGCTATGTTGAGTAAAAGTGGAGAGAGTGGGCATGCTTGTCTTGTTCCCAATCTTAAAGGAAAGGCTTTCAGCTTCTCACTGTTAAGTATGATGTTGGCTGTGGATTTGTCATGTATGGCCTTTAGTATGTTAAGGTACTTGCCCTCTATACCCATTTTGTTAAGAGTTTTTATAATGTATGGATGTTGAATTTTGTTGAATGCTTTTTCTGCATCTATGGAGATGACCATGTGGTTTTTGTCCTTTTTGTTGATGTGATGGATGATATAGATGGATTTTCTAATATTGTACCATTGTTGCATCCCTGGAATAAATCCTACTTGATCATGATGGATGATCTCTTTTATGTATTTTTTAATTAAGTTTGCTGGTATTTTTTGAGTATTTTTGCATCTATGTTCATCAGGGATATTGGTCTGTAATTCTCTTTTTTTGTGGTTCTTTGCCTGGTTTTGATATTAGGGTGATGATGGCCTCATATAATGAGTTTGAAAGCATTCTCTCCTCTTCTATTTTTTGGAAAACTTTATGGAGAATGGGTATTAGGTCTTCTCTAAATGTTTGATAAAATTCAGTGGTAAAGCCATCTGGTCCAGGCATTTTGTTTTTAGGTTGTTTTTGATTACCAGTTCAATTTTCTTGCTATGTAATTGGTCTGTTCAGATTTTCTGTGAGATATTACTGATTTTTAAGTAAGCATGGGATATATTTGTTCCTTAAAGAAAGATCAGAACAGACTTCCAGTTTCTGGTTATGCATGTAAAGAGCTTAAAATTCACCATTCCATTTAAACAAGTAAAAGGATAAGAAAACTGTAAAATAAGTCTTCTTGGATCAGTAAGGGAGGTGATGTCATAGAACAAAGTGTTGCCCCCAAGACTGGGAAACAGGCAGACACAGGGAGTTTATTATTTGCAAAAATATATATTTAATGTGATGAAAAATGTAATAATTTTAGTAAAATTTAATAAATAATTAGTTAATTCAATAAAATTTAGTAATATTCATCTGTAATTGCTGTATTGTTTCCTGCACAGAGCATGCCAAAAGAGAAACATCTCCAGAAGTGAAAACCTTCACAACTCAAAACTGTTACTGACATCAAGCTACACATATTATCATAAAACACAGTACCATCATTGGCTCATTTTTTTAACTAGGCTGTTGGTTTTTTATCACTGAGTTTCAAGAATTATTTGTATGTTTTGAATAACAGTTCTTTATCGGACACGTCTTTTGCAAATCTTTTCTCCCAGAATGTGACCTGTCTTTTTATTCTCTTGACACTGTGTCTTACAGAGAAGAAATTTTTAATTTTAATGAAGTCCAGCTTATCAATTACTTCATGGATTATGCCTTTGGTGTTTTATCTAAAAAGCCATCAACACATACAAGACCTTCAAGGTTTTATTCTGTTATCTTATAGAAGTTTTATAGTTCTGTGTATTATATTTAAGTCTATGACCAATTTTGAGTTAACTTTTGTAAAGGGTGCAAGATCTATATAGATTCACTTTTACGCATGGATAGCCTGTTGCTGCAGCACCATTTGTTGAAAACACTATCTTTTCCCCATTGTAATGAACCAAAGACCTTAAAAGAAACCTCAGCAGATGTCAAATAAGCATATGAAAAGATGTTACATATCATAGGTCATCAGGGAAGTGCAATATTAAAACTACAGTGAGATACCACTACACCTACTGTACTACACACTGTTAGAATAGTCAAAATTCAGAACACAAACAACACAAAATACTGATGAGAATGAGGTCAACAGAAACTCTCATTTCTGGTGGAAATGCAAAATGGTATAGCCATTTTGGGAGAGTTTGGTGGTTTCTTACAAAGAAAAACTTACTGTTATCATATGGTTCAGCAATCATGCTCCACAGTACTTACCCAAGGGAGTTATGACCACACAAAAACCCAGACACAGCTATTTCTAGCAGCTTTAATCATAATTGAAAAAACTTGGAAACCATTATGATATCCTTCAGTAGGTGACTGGATAAATAATGTGTGGTATTTCCAGACAATGAATATTCTTCAGCACTAAAAGAGATGAGCTATCAAGCCACAAAAAGAAATGCAGGAAACTTAAATGGATGTGACTAAGTGAAAGAAGTAAATCTGTAAAGGATATATACTGTAGGATTTGAACTCTGTGATACTCTGGAAATGGCAAAAACTGTGGAGATTATTAAAAAACAGTAGTTGTCAGGGTTTAGGGGAAAGAGAGGGATGAACAGGTGGACCGCAGAGGAATTTAAGGCAGTGAATTACCCTACATAATACTGTAATGCTGGATCCATGTCACTATAAATTTGTCCAAACCTTCAGAATGTACAACACCAAGAGTAAATCCTGATGTAAACTATGGGCTTTGACTGACAATGATTGTCAGTATAGGCTCATTGAATGTAACAAATGCACCACTCTTGTAAGAGATGTTGATAATGGGGAGGTTATGTATATTTGGGGAAAGGGAGGTGGGATATCTTTGTATACCTTTTTTTCAATTTTTGCTGTAAGCATAAAACTGCTACTAAAATGTTAACTCTTCAAGTTTGATCCATAACACGAATATTTTGCCCTACATTGGATGTTACGACAGCACTATATTTGAAGGCTAACCACATGAAATGAGGAGAAAACATATCATTGGGTTTATTATTTGAAAAATATTTTTTTAATTTGATGAAAAATATAATATTTTTAGTAAAACTTAATAAATAATTAGTAAATTCAATAAAATTAGGTAATATTCATCTGTAATTGCTGTATTGTTTCCTGCACAGAGCATGGCAAGAGAGAAACATCTCCAGAAGTGAAAGCCTTCACAACTAAAAACTGTTATTGACATCAAGCTACACATATTATCATAAAACATAGTACCATCACTGTCGGTTCCCAGCTTGAGTTTCAGTAATGGAAGACATTGGTGCAGGCTCAACAAGACATAGGAAGAGCCCAGGAAGAGGAGAGAAATATAATTGGGATGAGGTGCATGGAACAATTCTCCAGAAAAATAGGAATATACACATATAAATAAAAGCTATTATTATTGCACAGTTAGGGTATTTGCAAAAATAACCTGAGTCCTCATACAGACTTGCAGGGCTTGCATGAATCCCCCACGAAGAACCTCTAAGAAATAATTTTGGACGTGATGAACAGGAGCAAATCTCCAAACTTGAAATTTGGGACAGAAGTCCAGAAGCAATTAGGCAGGCCCAGCTGGGAAAAGTCCTTATCTTAAAAACAAAACAAGTATGTCCATCTGAATATGTCCATCTGAATATATCCATCTGAATTCTGTAAAAACTCAGAACTTACATATTCATTTCCTAAGTATTTATTTAAAACCCATTATTTGCCAGAACTTTTAATACAGCAGAAGGCCAACAAAGACCAAAATCCACATCTTCAAAAAGCTCAGTTTGGGTTGGCCTACTTGTTAGCATCAAGCCAAGTTTATATCAGTAAACAGTGAGAGACAGGAATTAAAATATTTACAGTTAGCAGGTTAGAGCAATGGGTATCTGGTGTTCAAGATGATATTCAGGCACCCAAATCAAAGGGCAGAATGACACAATTTAACCAAAAGTTATGGCACATACAAGAATTATCAGAATAGGTACAGCACTTGCATCAACCTGGATCACAGGAAATATGCCAGTAGTGTCAAAAACTCTTGTCATAGACTGAGAGTCCTCAAATTATGGAAGGATAGTATGGGTTAGAGTTTAGGATTTTATATTCTATTATCCAGAGTAGTCGCATTCCCATCCAAGGACGTCTTTTTACTATATCACTGACAGATGGTTGCTTTACCTTTGCTCAAGAACGCCCAGTTGCAGAGAGTTCACCAGCATTTTCTAAATGTTTATAGTATATATGTAAGATTGCTATTGCTTTTTATATCTTAATCTTATAAATAGCTCCCTTGTTGAATTCTGTTTTTTGTAAGGGTTTTGGTTGACTTTCTCATAGTTTCCAGGTATAAAACTATATCATCTGCAAATAATGATAAGTTAGATGCTTTCCTTCCAATGTTTATACCAATTATGTCTTTCTCTTACTTAATTGCATTGTCAAGTATTGCCTGAGAGTGATTAAAAATAGTGGCAGTATCGGGCATGACTGACTTTAATGGTAATGAACTAGTATTTCACATTTACACATAATTGGGGCTTTGTGTGTATGTGTGTACATATATATTACAAAGAATATTTTAATCAGAAATGGGTATTCTTAACTGCTTTTTAAACATCTATAGAGTTTTTTAATGTTATTTCTACTTTGATAAATTTAAATAGATTTCTAATAAACTCTACATTTTATTACTAGCCAATCCCACATGATGTTTTTCTTCCAACGTGTTTCAAATTTATATTTGCTAATACTTTAAAACACTTTTGCATTGTTTCAAAAATGTGGCAAGTGCATAATTTTATTTGCATATTACTGTGAAATTTGATACAATGAAACAATATTATACTTGCTTTGTAAAAATGATTCATAATGTTCCCTCTTTTTCAACTATGAAGCAGTTCAAATAGCAGTAGGATGTGTATTTCTGGAAAATTTTAAAAAGATTAACATGGTGGTGGGACACAGAGCTAGGTGCACTTCATGTCCTAATTTTCTTCCAGGATATCTGATCAATTTATTTTCCCAGCATTCTGAAGTCCATTCATGCAATTTATAATTTGTATAAAATATTTCATTTTTTCTAGTTTTTCATAGAGTTTAGCAATATATAACCTTTTTTCCATACATAGTTTGATATCATTTTTATCCCTTATTTTTTTCTTGATAGGCTTAACTGTTTTTCATTTTCAAAGAACCAATGATATTTAAAATGTGTTTATTTTTCAACTCACTAGC
The DNA here is from genome assembly GCF_030020395.1 of Manis pentadactyla. Classification (NCBI taxonomy): domain Eukaryota; kingdom Metazoa; phylum Chordata; class Mammalia; order Pholidota; family Manidae; genus Manis; species Manis pentadactyla. The sequence goes on from NC_080023.1 coordinate 25,085,707, forward strand.
ATCTTTTTCTTTTCTCTCACTATATCCTTTCTTCAGTTTCCCTTTGTTTCATTGACCATTTCTCAAACCCTTTTCGATTATTAAATAATTCAATTAATCAAATTATTTCCTGTTCAATAATGCAAATATTTCAGATAAAAATATGCCTCTGTGTTTTACCTTCCAAAAGTTTAGATATGAAGTGTTCATTATTATTTATACAGCATATGGCAATTTAGGATTGATTTTTTTTTTTTACTACAAAATCATTAGGGGTAGTTTGTGTTTTTTAATATTCAGATTTCTGAGGTTCTTGTTTCCTAGAGTTTCTATCATTTTTAGATTCAGTTATTAAAATTTCTATTCTAATTGGAGTTTTTAAAAGTTCTGTGAGTCCTTGAAAAGAAACTTCACTTCCTGATTTCAGGCTTTGAATTCAATATATGTCTCTTGGATTTAATAATTATGCAATTTACTCCTCTATAGTCTTGTCTGCTTTAACTTTCTTGTTTCTGTCTCTCCTTAAAATGTTTTTATTTTTGATGTCATATTACATGATGTATAAGTTATGAAACTCAGAGTCTTGTGAATTACATCTTCACTATGAGAAATTTAGCACAAATTATATTTCCTTTATCTCTGTTCCATCTTCATTTTATTTATTGTTAGCTAGTGCTAGACATTCCCAATTTCTTCAACTCTGCCTTGTATGAAAGTTTCCAAACCCATGGTTCTGAATATTTATTCTATTTATAGTTGTAGTTGGCAAGGCGTTTCTAAAACATGATGCTAAAAACGAAGTAGAATCCCATGTTAGATGACCAGTATGAATCACCATGGAGTGTTGGCTCTCTTGACTTAGTCACCATATTTTCATGAATTCTGGCTAAGATTTCATATAAGCAGCTGAATCTCCAGGCAGCTCACAGTGAGCACAAATTCAAGATGAATTCTTTTGGGAAAGGCGTGCATGCAGTCTTTCTATCCCACTCAGCCACAAAAGAATGGGTCCTGGGCCTGGAACACTTCCTCACCAAGAGATAAGAAGCCCACACAGCTTGTGCTGAATTTATCATCTTGTGCGAGAATATTATTTCTTATTCAGACTCAATGTGTCCTCCTTTGTTTTGCTTATGCATGTGTGTCATATGGCACCAGGCAACCTCAGTACTATGTCTGTTCCCTGAGGGAAGAGGTCGGCATCCTTCGGTTGCATTACAAGAGCAAGAGTGCCAATTGCCTGCATCAGCCACTGAAGAGACAGGCTGGCCACGGGGGACCCACGCCCACTGCAGATCTTGCTCTGTCTCTTCTCTATGTGAGTAAAGCATTGTTCCATCTACAGTTTGTCTATGTTGTGTTTTCTTTGGGAACTCGGATAACAAAATGCAGTGGGCAGAAGTGTTCGGACTCCTATTCCTGATAATAAGCAATAGATACAATTTGCTTGACATATTAATTAACACACATTACATTACATTACTACATCCATTGGCTTTCATGTGTATGTTTCCTTCCATACATTAGACACTCTAAAACTATTCACTGAATAAAAGGATAAGTGAATAGATGATGTACAAATTACAAAATTTATGTACTTGAGGTCTTCTACAAAGGTCAGTATTTATTAATTTTATGTTTGAAGAAAAAAACTCATTCCAAATTTATTTCAATAAAGTCAATAAAAGTCATTCTTGAAAGTTATATGTTTATAATTGCAGTCACTTATTGTAATTATGCAACTCTTGGTGTGAGAAAGGACAGTTTTGGACTGTGTGGCAAATGATACCTGATGTAATGTAAGCAATTTATAACTGTATAACTCGTTAACATTCTAAAAGCTATAATAAATACTTCCAGGAACATTTTGCCAGTACAGAAGTAATCGTC